>NC_133619.1:541766506-542066506 GCF_048593235.1 Sminthopsis crassicaudata
AAGTTCAAATGATATATTTTTAAATGTCCGATAGATATAGACACAGTGATACATAAAAAAACTGTAGAGTCAAACACATTGAGTTTCTCTTATTCAATGAAAAAATAGGAAAGCATGAATTTATTTGAATTCATGCAGAAAACAAAATATATACAAACTAAATGTGCATCTATGCCCACATATATACTCATATATTTCATTTTTTCTTTCCTTTTTTCTTTCTTTCTTCTTTCTTTCTTTCTTTCTTTCTTTTTCTTTCTTTCTTTCTTTCTTTCTTCTTTCTTTCTTTCTTTCTTTCTTCTTTCTTCTTTCTTCTTTCTTTCTTCTTCTTTCTTCTTCTTCTTTCTTCTCTTTCTTTCTTTCTCTCTTTCTTTCTTTCTCTCTTCCTTCCCTTCTCTCTTCCTTCCCTTCCCTCCCCTTCCATCCCTTCCTTCCCTCCCCTTCCCCTTCCCCTTCCCCTTCCCCTTCTCCTTCCCCTTCCCTTCCCCTTCCCCTTCCCTTCCCCTTCCCCTTCCCTTCCCCTTCCCCTTCCCTTCCCCTTCCCCTTCCCTTCCCCTTCCCCTTCCCCTTCCCCTTCCTTCCCCTTCCCCTTCCCTTCCCCTTCCCCTTCCCCTTCCCCTTCCCCTTCCCCTTCCCCTTCCCCTTCCCCTTCCCTTCCCTTTCCCTTCCCTTCTTCCCTTCCCTTCCTTCCCCTTCCCCTTCCCCTTCCCCTTCCCTTCCCCTTCCCTTCCCTTCCCTTCCCTTCCCCTTCCCCTTCCCCTTCCCCCTTCCTTCCCTTCCCCTTCCCTTCCCTTCCCCTTCCCCTTCCCCTTCCCTTCCCTTCCCTTCCCCTTCCCTTCCCCTTCCCTTCCTTTCCCCTTCCCCTTCCCCTTCCCCTCCCTTCCCTTCCCCTTCCCTTCCCCTTCCCTTCCCCTTCCCTTCCCTTCCCTTCCCTTCCCTTCCCTTCCCCTTCCCCTTCCCTTCCCTTTCCCCTTCCCCTTCCCCTTCCCTTCCCCTTCCCCTTCCTTCCTTTCCCCTTCCCTTCCCCTTCCCTTCCCTTCCCCTTCCCTTCTCTTCCCTTTCCCCTTCCCCTTCCCCTTCCCTTCCCCTTCCCCTTCCCCTTCCCCTTCCCTTCCCCTTCCCCTTCCCTTCCCCTTCCCTTCCCTTCCCTTCCCTTTCCCCTTCCCCTTCCCCTTCCTTCCCTTCCCCTTCCCCTTCCCTTCCCTTCCCCTTCCCCTTCCCTTCCCTTCCCTTCCCCTTCCCTTCCCCTTCCCCTTCCCCTTCCCTTCCCTTCCCCTTCCCTTCCCTTCCCTTCCCTTCCCCTTCCCTTCCCTTCCCTTCCCCTTCCCTTCCCTTCCCTTCTCCTTCCCTTCCCCTTCCCCTTCCCTTCCCTCCCCTTCCCCTTCCCTTCCCCTTCCCTTCCCCTTCCCTTCCCCTTCCCCTTCCCCTTCCCTTCCCTTCCCCTTCCCCTTCCCTTCCCTTCCTTCCCCCTTCCCTTCCCCTTCCCCTTCCCCTTCCCTTCCTTCCCTTCCCTTCCCCTTCCCTTCCCCTTCCCTTCCCCTTCCCTTCCCCTTCCCTTCCCTTCCCTTCCCTTCCCTTCCCTTCCCCTTCCCTTCCCCTTCCCTTCTCCTTCCCTTCCCCTTCCCTTCCCTTCCCTTCCCCTTCCCTTCCCTTCCCCTTCCCTTCCCTTCCCTTCCCTCCTTCCTTCCTTCCCTCCTTCCTCACAGATTTTCTTTATTTTTTGGCAACTGGATAAACTAGTGGATAAATTGAGAAAGTCAAGAAGACTCTTCAAATTCAAATCTGCCCTCAAACATTTAATATCTCTGTGATATCAGGCAAGTGATTTAATCTTGTTTACCTCAGTCCCTCATCTGTCAAATGTGAGGGAGAAGGATATGGAAAACCACACAAGTACCATGACCGAAGTGGGGTCATGAAGAGAAAGATACAACTGTGAAAGCTGTGAAATGTGTGTGTGCATAGTTTCAGCATAATTCAAATTTATTTTTGCTGCCTCAAATTTAAAATAAAGTTTAAAAGAAGTTCAAATTCAAGGAATTGAAGATAAAGCTCAATAAAAGTCATAAACTGACTTTAGTAAACTTTTGGAACACTTTGAATCTAATATAAGGCATAAACAAAAAAAGGAAAATGAAGATTACAATTGTGTTTATCTTAATATAGACAGATACTTTGGGGCATGAAATGGATTCAAATGAAAGAGTCATTTTTTATAAAAATTCAAGTACTTAAGTGGACTGAGAGAGAGTAACCTCTGTTCCTGTATACATTTCAGGAAAAGACATTCAAAACTAGGGAGAGGGAGAAAAGACCAAAAAAAAAAAAAAAAAAAGTTTTCATTCATTAATTGAAGGCCTTGCGTGTTAAAGACATACTTTTAAATTTGTTCTGCTTGATCCCCAGTGATCAGAATTAGAAGCAAATAATACTTACACAAACATCAAACCTTATCTGTTAAGGAGAGGAGCTGAATGCATTCCCAATAAAATCAGGGGTGAAAAAAGGATGCCTATTATAACACACAAGAATATTTCAACATACTACTAGAAATAGGCAATGAGAAAATAAAACTCTTACTCTTTGCAGATGATATGATGATATATTTAGAGAATTCTAGAAAATCATTCAAAAACCTACTTAAAACAAATAGCAGCTTTACCAAAGTTCCAGGACATAATGTAAACCCACACAAATCATCAGCATTTCTATATATTCCTGAAAAAGCAAAGCAACAAGAGATAGCGTAATTCTTTTTAAAATAATTGTAAACCAAATAAAATAGTTGGGCTAAGGCAAACCCAAGAACTATATGAACACAATTAAAAATACTCCTCAAACACAAATAAAATCAGATCTAAAAAATTGGAAAAATGTAAATTCCTCATGGGTAGACAAGCTAATGTAATAAAAATTACAATTCTTCCTAAATTGGTCTACTGAACAAAGTGCCATACCAATAAAACTGACAAAAATTGATTTTATAGACCTAGCAAAATAACAACAAAATTCATCTGGAAGAGCAAAAGATCAAGAACACCAAGTGAATTAATGGAAAAAAATGCAAAGTATGATATCTTAACAGTCCCAGGCATAAAACTATATTATGAAGTAGCATTCATCAAAAGAATTTAGTACTAGCTAAGAGTGGTAGATCAGTGGTATATATTAGATGGATACAATACAATAATCAAGGAGTATAGTAATCTAATATTTGATATGCCCGCAAACTCATGCTTCTGAGATAATAACTCACTATATGAAAAAAAATGTTGGGAATACTGAAAAATATTTGAAAAAATCAACATAGATCTACATCTCACATCCAATACCAAAATAACATCAAACTGTGTAGATGATTTGGAGATAAAGGGTAATGCTATCAGCAAATTGGGAGAACAAGGGAGTATTAGATCTTTAGAGAAGAGAAGAATTTATGACCAAAGAAGAATTAGAAAACATTATCAAAGGCAAACTGGACAACTTTGATTACATTAAATAAAAACATATTTCTACAAACAAAACCAACCAAAATAAGATTAAAGGGACGTACAAAGTTGGAAAAAAAGTTTTGCAATCAGTGTTTCTGAAAAAGGTTTCATTTGTAAAATATATAAAGAACCATTTCAAACTTATAAGAACATAAGACATTGTCCAATTGACAAATAGCCGAAGGATATGAAAAGACAATTTACAGATAAAAAAATCAAAGCCTTCCTTAGTCATATAAAAATTCTCTGAATCAGTTTTGGTTAGTGAAATACAAAATAAAATAACTCTGAGCTAACACCTCACTCAACTCAGATTGGATAAGATAACATGAAAAGAAAATGATAAATGTTGGAGGAAATATAAGAAAACTGGAGCATTAATACATTATTGGTAAAGTTACAAAATGATCTAACCATTCTGGAGAGCAATTGGGAACTATGCCCAAAGGGCTATAAAACTCTTCATACTCTTTGATCCAACAGTGACATGACTGGATCTGTATTCCAAGGAAATCATAAAGAAGAGAAAAGGACCCACATGTGCAATTTTTGCAGTAGCTCTTTTTGTGATACAAAGAATCAAAAAATGAGTAAGCCTATCAATTGGGAATGGCTGAACAAGATGTGGTATATAAAGGTAAGGGTATATTATTGTTCTATAAAAATGATGAACAAGCTTATTTTAGAACAAAACTGGAAAGATTTATATGAATTGATGCTGAGCAAACCAAATATAACAAGGAATACATTGTACACAATTACAGAAAGGGTGTCTGATGATGAACTATGAAAGAATTGACCTCTCTCATTGGTTCACTGATTGAAGGCAATCCCAAAAGACTTTGATTAGAAAATGCCATCTGCATCCAGAAAAAGAACTATAAGAACTATGGAGATTGAATGTAAAACAGTACATTCTATGTTCACTTTTTTTTTCCTCTCCCATGTTTTTTTTTTTCCTTTTGTTCAGATTTTTCTCTCTCAATAAGTCATAAAAGCAATGGGTATTAAAAATAAATAAATAAACTTAATTTAAAAAGTAAATCTTTAGGATCTGAAAAAGAAACAAATCATCAGCTGCAATGAGGCAAATTTAAGATTATTTTAGCTAAAAGTTATCTAATAATAAAATTTATCTAAATGTTGGATTGCATACAATGGCATGATAGCTTGACTATCATTAGAGAACTTTAGCCAAATTCTGATAATAACTATTTAGATATTAGAAGACAGAATTATTGCTCTTTTGTAGTGGCTAGAAACTGGAAAATGAATGGAAGCCCATCAATTGGAGAATGGTTGGGTAAATTATGGCATATGAATGTTATCGAATATTATTACTCTATAAGAAATGACTAGCAGGATGAATACAGAGAGGCTTGGAGAGACTTACATGAACTGATGCTGAGTGAAATGAGCAGAACCAGGAGATCATTATACACTTCAATAATGATACTGTATGAAGATATATTCTGATGAAGTGGATATCTTCAACATAAAGAAGATCTAATTCACTTTCAGTTGATCAGTGATGGACAGAAACAGCTATACCCAGAGAAGGAACACTGGGAATTGAGTGTAAACTTTTACACTATTGTCTTTCTACACAGGTTACTTATACCTTTGGAATCCAATTCTTACCATACAACAAGAAATTTGGTTTTACACACATATATTGTATATAGGTTATACTGTAACACATTAAATATGTAGGATTGTCTGTCATCTAGGGGAGGGAGTAGAGGGAGGGAGGGGAAAATTTGGATAAATTAATACAAGGGATAATGTAGTTAAAAAATTTACCCATGCATATGTACTGTCAAAAATTATAATTATAAAATTAATTTTAAAAAAGAAGACAGAATTATTTTTTTCAAATTTAGAATGGAATAAAAAAAAAAAAAAAAACTACTGAGGTTCCTTCCAATTATGCATTTCTGTGACTCTGATACTCTAACACTGGGTTGATTTTCCAAAGGCCATTCTTTGACCTTTAAGGCACATCTAATCTTTACAATACTTCTACTGATCATATTTTTTATTAACTAATGAGATATGAACATTTGTGAAAAATTTTGTTGATACTAATTTTCTAACAAATCATTTATTTATCCAGTGTTATGCTCCCTAATTCTTTTCTTTATATTTTTGTTTTTATACAATGAAGCAGAAGCTCAGTAAGTATTCTTTGGAACAAATGACATGTCATCTTTACCTTATGTAGACACAGCTAACTGCACTGCCTTCACTGTTTTTAATGATCTATTGCATCTGTTCAAAAGAGAGCAAACATTCTGACCATAACAATAAAATATAAAATTTCACTGCAGCATTGTGATCTTAAATTGAGGTTGGCATGCTTGCCTGATCGATACAGAACAATGATGAATAAGCCCTTTTTAGTTTCTGGATGTCAGTATAGGAACTCTATGGCAAGAGGCATTCAAGCCACCCATTAAGAGAAATTTTATTAATAGCTTCTAGTTGCATAAAGGGGGACTTCATTTATCAACTTCATTGACTACAGCAAAGCACTACTGCCACTGGCAAAAGCTGATGAAGCCAAGGGGCAAAGAAAAAGCAAATGCAGGTGAGTCACAGAAGGAAAAGCTGGCATAAATCAGCCAGTTGGAAGATAGCCAAAATTACTTAGGTAATGAATTAAATTATGAAAAACTAAAACCCTAAATTTAGTATACTTATTCTTTCGTTAGTTGCTTTCCTTAATAATGTTCATGAACATTATTAGTTAGACATTAGATAGAAAAATATTTTAATTATGTTTTGGTGAAGTATAAGTGGTATTACAATTGGACATATCAATTAGAAATAAAATAGGATGACTTAAAATATGTATAAGTTTCTGCTCTAGGTTTTCCCCAGAATATTGTTACATAATTTATCTCATAAATCTTATTACTTTTAAAATAAAATTGTGTCTTAATAATTAGTTATGTTGAATCTGAATAGATTCGATGAATTCTCTTTAGGAAAAATCCTGATGATGTTATCATGTGAAAATGTCTTAAGAATTAATGTGTTATAGAATAGATTGAGAACTGATAATTAAGATCTTTTTTTTCTCATTCCTCACCCCCCCACCCAATAATTTCCCTTCAGATTATTAAACATTCATGCCTTCAAATAAATGTTAGTTTCTAGTTCTATAAAATAATCTTTTGTAGTTTCATTAATATGACATTAAATAGGTAGATTATTTTACCTAAAATTGTTTTTTCTTATATTGCCTAAGCAAAGCAAATATGTGCTTCTGAATTTATATATAATGTTTTGCAGTTGGATTCATTTAGCCCCATGTAGAGTATACAATATGAAGTTATTTTAAATGGACTTTCTCTTTTTGTCTATTCCTATTGGGTTTTGTTGTGATATATAGAAATTTGTTGACTCTGTAACTTCATGTAACATTGATGAAATTAGCAATTACTTCAATTAGTTTGAGCTAACTTCTTACTTTATCCCTAATCACTCTTACTTAATAGTGGCTCTTGGTTTTACACTTAAAATATTAACACGTTAAGAAAAAGTTCAATTAATTCTATGTTTTCTAGTTTTTTTTAAATTATAATTCATGCTGTGCTTCTGCAGAAAAATAATTTATGCATATATTGATAGAAATATGTTTTATTACTTATTATTCATATGGCTAAATATATTTATATTCACCTAATATTAACTTAACCCCTGAATTCTTGATATAAATTTAACCTAATTATAATTTAAAACAATTACTATAGGTTTTTGAAAGAAGAGAACAATTTTTCATATACACACATAGAAAAATTAATATTGCTTTGAAATATTCAATTAGTTTTCTTTTTCTGTTTTTCCTCTCTAGTTTAGATATCAAAATCATATTTTTATGCAAAAACTAATAATTTTTGACAGGTTGAAATTACAGTACAAGAATATATTTTTTTTTAATATTTGAAAGATTTCACTTGAGAATCAATTTATTCCTTGGGATTTTCTTTGAAAATTCATTGATGTTTTGTTCAATTTCTTCTTTTTAGTATTTTTTGCTAAATATTTAATATTTATGCATTCTATTTGAGATGCTAAATCAAAGTACAAAATAAATATGAAAAAAAATTGAGGAGGTAAATTTTAGAAAAGCTTAGGTATACTAGCTCATTAGAGTAAATTGAATATGAACAGAAAAAATCTATTGTTTTTTTCTTGGCAGTATTTGGAACCTATAAAAAACTGACAATTTATTAGGCCATAAAAACCTCAAAATCAAATGCAGAAATAGTAAACACATTTTTCTCAGATCATGTTGCAATAAAAATTACATGTAATAAAAACGCCAAGGGAAAATAGACCAAAAATTAATTGGAAATTAAATAATCTAATCCTAAAGAATGAGTGGGTGAAATAAATCATAGACACAATAATTTCATCCAAGAGACTGACAAGAATGAGAGAAACCAAAATTTGTCTGATATAGCCAAAGCAGTTATTAGGGGAAATTTTAAATTTCTAGATACTTATTTGCATAAAATAGATAAAGAGAAGATAAATGAATTGGGCTTGCAACTAAAAAAATCTAGAAAAATAAAACAAAAACCCTCAATTAAATACCAAATTTGAAATTCTGAAAATAAAAGGGAATCTTAATAAAATTGAAAGTAAGAAAACTATTGAATTAATAAATAAAACTAAAATTTGTTTCATGAAAAAAACAACAAAATAGATAAATGTTTAGTTAATTAGATTAGAAAAGGAAAGAAGAAAATAAAATTTTTAGTTTCTAAAATGAATAAGAGAACTTTCCACTAATGAAGAGGATATTAGAGCAATAAATAGAAGTAGTTTTGCCCAAGTGTGTGTGTGTGTGTGTGTGTGTGTGTGTGTGTGTGTGTGTGTGTATCAATAAATTTGACAATGTGAAATGAAGGAATATCTTCAAAAATATAGATTTCCCAGCTTAACAAAAGAGGTGATAAATTATTCAAACAGTTTAATTTTAGAAAAAGAAATAGAACAACCTCTTAATCAACTTCCCAAGAAAAAATCTCCAGGGCCATGTGGATTTATGTATGAATTCTATCAAACATTCATAGAACACATAAATCCAATACTATGCATACAATTTTAAAATGTAGAGAAAGGAGTCCTAGTAAATGTCTTTTATTACAAAGATATGGTACTGATAACTTAAACCAAAGAGAGCGAAAAAGAGAAAGAAAATTGTATACCAATTCTCGAATGAATATTGATACAAAAATCTTAAATATAATATTAGCAAAGAGATTACAGAAAATCATCCCCAGAATAATATACCATGATAAAGTAAGATTTATACCAGAAATGCAAGGCTGGTTCAATATTAGGAAAACTATTAGCATAATTAAAATATATCAATAACCAAACTAACAAAATCATATGATTATTTCAATAGATGGAAAAAAAAGTATTTGATGAATTCTAACATCCATTATTATTTAAAAAAACACTAGAGAGTATATGAATAAATGGACTTTCCTTTAAAAAGCATATATTTATATATATATTTATATTTATATATATATATATATATATTTATTTATTTATTTATTTATTTATTTATTTTTAACAGTTTTTATTTACCAGATATATGCATGGGTAATTTTATAATATTGACAATTGCCAAACCTTTTGTTCTAATTTTTCCCCTACTCCCCCCCCCCAGATGGCAGGTTAACCAATACATGTTCAATATGTTAAAGTATAAATTAAATACAATATATGTATACTTGTCCAAACAGTTGTTTTGCTGTACAAAAAGAATCCGATTTTGAAATAGTGTACAATTATCCTGTGAAGGAAATCCCAAATGCAGGAGGACAAAATTAGAGGGATTGGGAGTTTTATGTAGTGGTTCTTATCATGTCCCAGAGTTCTTTGCTGGGTGTAGCTGGTTCAGTTCATTACTGCTCTATTGGAACTGATTTGCTTCATCTCATTGTTGAAAATGGATAAATCCAACAGAATTGATCCTCATATAGTATTGTTATTGAAGAATACAACAATCTCCTCGTCCTACTCATTTCACCCAGCATCAGTTTATGTAAGTCTCTCCAGGTCTTTCTGAAATCATCCTGTTGGTCATTTCTTACAGAACAATAATATTCCATAATATTAATATATCACAACTTATTCAGCAATTTTCCAATTGATGGGTGTCTACGTAGTTTCCAGTTTCTGGCCACTACAAAGAGGACTCCCATAAACATTCTTAAACATAGAGGTCCCTTTCCCTTCTTTAATATCTCTTTGTGATATAAGCCCAGTAGTAACACTGCTGGGTCAAAGGTATGCACAGTTGGATAACTTTTTTGAGCATAGTTCCAAATTGCTCTCCAGAATGGCTGTATGTATTCACAATTCCAACAACAATGTATGAGTGTCCATGTTTTCCCACATCTAATATATATGATGCTTACTGTTAGTTTTAAATAGATGCTAATGATTATTTTAAGGAAAAGGCCATTTATTCCTATACTCTCAAGTGTTTTTAATAGAAATGGATGTTGGGTTTTATCAAATGTTTTTTTTCCGTGTGTATTGAGATGATTATATGATTTTTGTTAACTTGGTTATTAATGTGGCCAATTATACTGATACTTTTTCTAATATTGAACCAGCCTTGCATTACTGATATAAATCCTACTTAATCATGCAGTATTATCCTGAGGATGATTTTCTGTAGTCTTTTTGCTAATATCTTATTTCAGATTTTAGCATCAATATTCATTAGGGAGATTTCAGTTTTCAACCTACCTGGTTTGGTTATCAGCACCATGTCTGTGTCATAAAAGGCATTTGATAGGAATCCTTCATTCCCTATTTTTTTCAAATAGTTTATAAAGCATTGAGGCTAATTATTCTTTGAATGTTTGGTAGAATTCACATGTAAATCCATGTGGTCCTAGAAAATTTTTCTTAGGGAGTTGATTAATGCATGTTCAATATGTTAAATATTTTTTGTTGAATGTATTTTGTATTGCATGGTGATCTGAAAGGAAAGTATTTATTATTTCTCCCTTCTTGCATTTAATTTTGAGATCTTTATGTCCTAATATATGGCCACTTTTTGTATAGGTTCCATGAACTGCTGAGAAGAAAGAATAGTCATTTCTGTCACCATTCAGTTTTCTCCAAAGGTCTATCATGCCTAATTTTCCTAATATTCTATTTACCTCTTTAATTTCCTTCTTATTTGTTTTGTGGTTTGATTTATCTAATTCTGAAAGTGCAAGTGAGATCTCCAGCTATTATAGTTTTGTTGTATATTTCTTCTTGCAACTCTCTTAACTTCTCCTTTAGGAAGTTATATGCTATATCACTTTTTAGTATTTAGTATTAGTATTGAAATTAATATTGAAATTGCTTCATTTTCTATGCTACCCTTTAGCAACATATAGTTACCTTCCTTATCTCTTTTGATTAGATCAATTTTGCCTGATCTAAGGATGGCTACCCCTGCTTTTTTGACTTCACTTGAAGCATAACAAGATTCTGCTACAGCCTTTTACCTTTACTCTTTATGTATCTCCCTGCTTTAAATGTGTTTCCTGTAAACAACATATTGTAGGATTCTGACTTTTGATCCAGTTTGCTATCCATCTCCACTTAATGGGAGAGTTCATTCCATTCACATTTACAGTTAAAATGACTAATTCTAGGGGGCGGAGCCAAGATGGCGGAGAAGAAACACACGACTCTGTGAACGTCCTCACTACCTCACAACCAATTAGATAAATTAAGCCTCAGAATAAGCCCAGGACTGATAGATACCACAAGGACTGGAAGCACGACTTACCAGCTGAAGAGAATCTGGAGTTTCAACAGAAAAGGTCAGTTCCCAGGGGAGGAAGAAGAGAGGCCAGCATAGACGGCTGGGTGCTAGCATGCTCTGCCGATCGTGCTGGGAAGGGCTCTGGGATCAGAGAAGCCACTAAGATAAAGGAATCTGGCACAGGCTATTAGCTCTTCTCTGCTAATTATTTAGCAGTTCAGAAGAGAAAGCTAAAATACCTTAAAAACTCAGATAGATTAGATTTTCCCCGGATGCTGGGGGTGACTCAGCAGATCTCGGCACCAGGGGGCGTGGCCTCTAGCTCCCACCTGAGACTAGTTAAAGAGATTGACAAGTGGGCGGATATGGCCCAAGGCAACACACACTGCCTAGTTTAGCTGGAGGGAGTGGAACTCAGCTCCAGGAAGTCCCAGAGAAGCAGAACCTTTGAACTAGGGACCGTGGTTTCTGGCAGACACTTCAAGTTTGAGCGCAGGGGCTTTTCACGTCACCTGCTGCAGACATCCACACCCCACCAGGACACATAGGCTGGGCTTTGTGCTGCCTTTACTGTTCAGTCTCAACGTCAGGGAAGCCGCTAAAACACAGCGCCCTCGGGGCACAGCGGTGCTAATCACCTCTGAGGCACTTCCAGGGAGGGGGTGGGGAACTCTCTCCCAGAGCTCTCTCTTAGCTCAGGTGCTAGAACGGCTGCATCCATCCGGTCTGGGAGGAAGCTGGTAAAGAAGTAAATAAATAATTTCTTACCCCAGGGACAGACCCCAAAAGATTTTTAAAATATGAACAAAAAAGCCAGAAAAACCATAGATTCCTTCTATACAGAGAAAGAGCGGGTATCTAAACCCAAGGAAGTTAACAGCAGAGAGACAGCAGATAACAACCTAAAGGGGAACAATTCCTGCCCCCCATCACATAACTCTCTCTTAGAAGACACTATTAAAAAATTAAGGGAGTTTGAAGAAAAATGGGGAAAGGAAAGGGAAGCTATGATAGAGAATAACAACGTCCTGAAATTGGAGTTGGAAAAAATAAAGAATTCACAGGAGATGCAGGGAAACAAAATTTATGAATTAGAAAAGGTTACAAAAACACAGGAAAGTAGGATTTCTGAATTGGAAAAGATAAAAAAGTCTCAAGAAAATAGAATTTCTGAATTGGAAAAAGAAAATGATTCTCAAAAAAAAAAATTAGGGAAATGGAAAAATATACAATAGAGCAAAATAATTCATTTAAAAACGAAATTGGGCATTTACAAAAAGAACTAAAAACTGTGAAAGAAGAAAATGACTCCTTAAAAGTCAGGATGGAACAAATAGAAATGAATGATTCACAGAGAACCCAAGAATCAGTCAAACAAAACAAAAAAAAAAAAAAAAAAAAAAAATGAGAAGCTGGAGAAGAACGTCAAATACTTACTGGGAAAATCTATAGACCTGGAAAATAGATCTAGGAGAGATAATCTGCGGATCATTGGACTTCCAGAAAACTATGACCAAAAAAAGAGCCTAGATTCTATTTTACAGGAAATTATCAAAGAGAACTTTCCAGAGATAATAGAAACAGAGGGGAAAGTAGATGTTGAAAGAATTCATCGAACTCCTTCTGAAATAGACCCTAAAAAAAGAACTCCACGGAATATTGTGGCTAAGATGCAAAATTACCACACAAAGGAGAAAATCCTGCAATCAGCTAGAAAAAAACAATTTAAATACCAAGGTGCCAAAATAAGGGTCACCCAAGATCTGGCTGCCTCCACATTAAAAGACAGAAGGGCCTGGAACCTGATATTCCGTAAGGCAAAAGATCAAGGACTGCAACCAAGAATGAACTACCCAGCTAAGTTTAGCATCTTTTTCCATGGAAGAAGATGGTCATTCAATGAAACAGATGAATTCCATATGTTTCTAAGAAAAAAACCAGACTTAAACAAAAATTTTGATCTACATCCACAAGACTGAAGAGAAACAGAAAAAGGTACACAGAACCCTTGAGAACTGTAACTCTGTTATGGGTATATAAAAAGTACTCAAGGATAATTTGATTTTACTGATATAAAAGAAAAAAAGGGGGGTCTAGTAAAGGGAAGGAGGTGGGTTCAGGAAAAGGGGAAGGAATGACAAAAAGAGGGAAACTACATCCCAGAAAGAGGCATAGAAAATACACTATATCTGAGGGAACTTAGTGAGGGGGAGAATCATTGTGTGAATCTTACTCTCATCAGGAGAGGCTCAAAGAGTAAATAATTAACATATTTGTTTTTCAGAGAATTTTCTCTCACCTCATTAAAAGGGGGGAGAGGAAAAGGGAAAAGGAAAAGGAGAATCCAACATCCAACAAAATCCAACATCCATTCCTACTAAAAACTCTTGAGAGTATAGGAATAAATGGACTATTCCTTAGAATAATCAGGAGCATATATTTAAGACCTTCAGTAAGCATAATATGCAATAGAAATAAACTGCAACCTTTCCCAGTAAGATCAGGAGTGAAACAAGGTTGCCCACTATCACCATTACTATTCAATATAGTACTAGAAACGCTAGCCTCGGCAATAAGAGCCGAGAAAGAGATTCAAGGAATTAGAGTAGGAAATGAGGAAATTAAACTATCACTTTTTGAAGATGACATGATGGTATACTTAGAGAACCCCAAAGACTCTGCTAAAAAGCTACTAGAAATAATTCGAAATTTCAGCAAAGTGGCAGGATACAAAATAAATCCACATAAATCCTCAGCATTTTTATATATCACTAACAAAACGCAACAGCAAGAGATACAAAGAGTAATTCCATTCCAAACAAATGTTGAGAGTATAAAGTATTTGGGAATCCATCTACCAAAGAAAAGTCAGGAATTATATGAGAAAAATTACAAAACACTTGCCACAAAAATAAAATCAGATTTAAGTAATTGGAAAGACATTCAGTGCTCTTGGGTAGGCCGAGCGAATATAATAAAGATGACAATACTCCCCAAACTAATCTATTTATTTAGTGCTATACCAATCAGACTCCCAAGAAACTATTTCAATGACCTAGAAAAAATAACAACAAAATTCATATGGAAGAATAAATGGTCGAGAATTGCAAGGGAACTAATGAAAAAAAAGTCAGAGGAAGGTGGTCTAAGTGTACCTGATCTAAAGCTATATTATATAGCAGCAGTCACCAAAACCATTTGGTATTGGCTAAGAAATAGACCAGTATATCAGTGGAACAGATTAGATACAAAGGACAAAAAAGGGTACATATATAGCAACCTAATCTTTGACAAACCCAAAGATACCAACATTAGGGATAAAAATTCATTATTCGGAAAAAACTGTTGGGAAAACTGGAAATTAGTATGGCAGAAATTAGATATGGATCCACACTTGACACCATATACCAAGATAAGATCAAAATGGGTCCATGATTTAGGCATAAAGAGGGAGATAATAAATAGATTACAAGAACAGAGGATAATCTACCTCTCAGACTTGTGGAGGAGGAAGGAATTTATGACCAGAGGAGAACTAGAGATCATTATTGATCACAAAATAGAAGAATTTGATTACATCAAACTAAAAAGTTTCTGTACAAATAATACTAATGCAAACAAGATTAGAAGGGAAGTAACAAATTGGGAAAATATTTTTAAAAACAAAGGTTCTGACAAAGGTCTCATTTCCAAAATATATAGAGAACTGACCCTAATTTATAAGAAACCAAACCATTCTCCAATTGATAAATGGTCAAAAAATATGATCAGACAATTCTCAGAGGAAGAAATTTAAACTATATCCACTCACATGAAAGAGTGTTCCAAATCACTACTGATCAGAGAAATGCAAATTAAGACAACTTTGAGATACCACTACACACCTGTCAGATTGGCTAAGATGACAGGAACAAATAATGATGAATGTTGGAGGGGATGTGGAGAAACTGGGACACTAATACATTGCTGGTGGAGTTGCGAAAGAATCCAGCCATTCTGGAGAGCAATCTGGAATTATGCCCAAAAAGTTATCAAACTGCATACCCTTTGACCCAGCAGCGCTACTACTGGGCTTATATCCCAAAGAAATACTAAAGAGCGGAAAGAGACATATATGTGCCAAAATGTTTGTGGCAGCTCTTTTTGTAGTAGCTAGAAACTGGAAGATGAATGGATGTCCATCATTTGGAGAATGGTTGGGTAAATTATGGTATATGAAGGTTATGGAATATTATTGCTCTGTAAGAAATGACCAGCAGGAGGAATACAGAGAGGCTTGGAGAGACTTAAATCAACTGATGCTGAGTGAAATGAGCAGAACCAGAAGATCACTGTACACTTCAACAACAATACTGTATGAGGATGTATTCTGATGGAAGTGGAAATCTTCAACATAAAGAAAAACCAACTCTCTTCCAGTTGATCAATGATGGACAGATGTAGCTACACCCAGAGAAGAAACACTGGGAAGTGAATGTAAATTGTTAGCACTAATATCTGTCTGCCCAGGTTACATGTACCTTTGGAATCTAAAGTTTATTGTGCAACAAGAAAATGATATTCACACACATGTATTGTACCTAGACTATATTGTAACACATGTAAAATGTATGGGATTGCCTGTCATCGGGGGGAGGGAATAGAGGGAGGGGAGGATAATTTGGAAAAAATAATACAAGGGATAATATTATAAAAAATATATATAATAAAAATTATTAATTTAAAAAATGACTAATTCTATATTCCTTGCCAATATATTATCTCCAGATTATTCTTTTTTTCCCTTGCCCCCCTCAACCCCTTCCCCAGTATTAAACTAATGAGCTCCACTTGCCTCACGAAAAAACCGTATATTTAAAAGCATCATATGTAATGGGGATAAACTAGAACCATCTCCAATAAGATCCCCCTATAACCATTATTATTCAATATTGTAGTAGAAATACAAGCTTTGGCAAAATGAGAAGTAAAAGAGATTAAATGAATTAGAATATGACAAAACCAAATAATTGCTCTTTCCAGATGATATGATGGTATAAATAGAGAACACTAGTGAATCAAATAAAATCAATTAGAATCAATCCACAAATTTAGCAAAATTGCAGGATATGAAATGAATCCACAGAAGTCATCTGCATTTTCATATATCACCAACAAAGTCCAACATTAAGAGATACCAAGGGAAATTCCATTTAAAATAACTGGAATTCCATTTAAAATAACTGTTGGTGGTATAAAATATTTGGGAATCTAATCTGCACAGGCAAAGTCAGGAACTATATAAACACAACTACAAAGCACTTTCCACACAAATAAAATCAAATCTAAACAATTGGAAAAATATCAAATGTTCTTGGATAGATCAAACAAATGTAATAAAAATGGCAATACTTCCTTAATTTATTTATTTAGTGCTGTACCAATCAAACTCCCAAGAAATTATTTTACAGATCTAGAAAAAAAAATAACAAAATTCATCTGGAAGAACAAAAGTTCAAGAATTTCAAGAGAATTATTTAAAAAATGCATATGAAGGTAGCTTAGCTGTACCAATTCTAAAACTATATTATAAAGCAGTGATCATCAAATTTGCCTCTGACTGAGGAAGAAAGTATAGATCAGTAGAATAGGTTAGGATTTTAGGATAAAATAGTCAATAACTATAGTAATCTAGTGTTTGACAAACCCAAAAACCTTAGCTTTTGGGATTAAAATTCTCTCTTGGAAAAAAAAATCTTTTGGGAATATTGGAAACTAGCATGGCAGAAATTAGGCATTGACCCGCCCTCAACACCATATACTAAGATAGTCAAAATGGGTTCATGATTTGGACATAAAGAATGATATCATAAACAAATTATGAGAACAAAGTATAGTTTGCCTCTCAGATCTTTAGAGAAGGAAGACATTTGTGGCCAAAGAAGAATTGAAGTTCATTATTGAACATAAAATAAATATTTTTGATTATATTAAGAGACAAATGTTTTGTGCAAAGAAAACTAGAGGACAAGATTAGAAGAGAGGCAATAAACTGGGAAAACTTTTTTACATTCAAATTTATGATAAAGGCCTCATTTGTAAAATATTTAGACGACTGACTCAAATTTATAAGAATTCAAGCCATTAACCAGTTGATAAATGGTTGAACAGACAATTTCAGATAAAGAAATTAAAACCATTTCTAGTCATAGGAAAATGTTCTCTAAATCACTATTGATTAGCAAAATGCAAATCAAGACAACTTGTGATACTATTATACACCTCTCAGATTGCCTAACATGATATAAAAAGATATTGATGAGTGATGGAAGGGATATGGGAAAACTGAGACACTAATATATATTTTGGAGAGCAATATAAACTATCCCCAAAGGGCTATCCAAATGTGCATACCCTTTGGTCCAGCAGTATTTCTAACAGGCTTGTACCCCAAAGAGATCATAAAACAGGGAAAGGGACCACTTGTACAAAAATGTTTGCGTTATCCCTTTTTGTAGTCGCAAGAGACTGAGTGGATCCCCATCAGGTAGAGAAATGCTGAATAAGTTATGGTATGTGAATGTTGTGGAATATTATTTTTCCATAAGAAATGATTAGCAGGATGATTTCAGAGGTGCCTGGAGAGACTTGCATGAATTGATGCTAACTAAAATTAACAGAACCAAAATATCATTATAAAAAGAAACATCTAGATTATATGATGATAACTTCTGATATACATGTATATCATCAATAATAAGATGATTCAGGCCTCTTTCAATGATGCTGTAGTGAAGAGAGCAATCTACACCCAGAGAGAATACATGTGAGAACTGTGTGTGGATTACAATAAAGAAATTTCACTCTTTTTGTAATTTTCTTGGATTTTATTTTTCTCATTTTTTTTTCTTTTTAACCCAATTTTTGGTAGAATTTTTACCTCCAATTCTAATCTGTGTGTTATCTAATCTCTAATAGAATAAGTGTAATTTTTAGTTTAAAACTGAGGATCTCATCTCAAGCATTCACAAACAGAGCTTGAATACAAGTATTATAACTCAGGTTATTTTTTCCAAAGTCATGCGTAAGGTTATATATTAAAACTTCATTATTTCAGGAGAATTAGAAGGAAAACTTGGATAAATATGCCCAAAAGAAGTCTATAATGTAGTGAAAAGAAAATAAAGTGTTATTATGTTCAAGAATTCTTCTGTTCCAATTTTAAATTTACCTAATGCTACTACAGTAAATATAATACATTTGAAATAATCTGGTTTTGTTGAGTAGACAAAACATTATTCACAGTTTATTTTCATACTTTTAACAGTTTACTCATCTGTAAAGTGAGGAGGTTGAATTAGACAATCTCTAGAGGTTTTACTAGCTTTGAAAGGTATAACCTATACATCATTACATGGGAATTTTTCCCCATCTAAAACTGAGGAAAATTTTAAACTAAGACCATTTTAAAACTGTGTAAATATAAATTAGTATTCAACAAAAGTAGTTTGGGGTGAACTTTCATATTTTTTTTCTCACACCAATTTACCTAAGGGAACTGGCTAGGTTTTCCCTTTGTCATGTTTTTATTGTTGAATGAAATTACACAGAGAACCAGCAGTAATTCTAGATCTTTAAGAATTTCTTGTAAGGGATTTCATTTATATAAATACATCCTATGAAAGAGTTATGTAATATCACTTTTCTTTCTATTCTTTTAAACCAAAGTTTTATACATATTATTTATGCTACATATCTTTCCTCAACATGAGTTCCTTTAAAATGAACCATTATTAGGTATTTATCAAATGACTTATCATTCTTATTTAGGAACTCATCAAATTCAAATGTTCAGGGAAGAGAGATGGTCACTACTTATAGCTCATTAAGAAAAGGAGATTTCCATATAAACAGAGCCAGGAGAACATCGTATACAGTAACAACAAAACTGTTCAATGAAGAATTGTGAATGATTTAGCTATGTTTAGCAATACAATGATCCAAGACAATCCCAAAGGAGTAATGATGAATCATATTTTCTGCCTCCAGAGAAAGAACAAATATTCATTGAAGACAGACTGGCACCTGTTATTTTTCACTTTCTTTCATCCTTTTTATTTTATTAGAATTTTTTGTACAAAAAGAATAATATAGAAATATCTTACATAATTTTAACTTATATCTGTTTGCTTATCATCACAGGAAAGAAAGGAGAGGGATAATGTGTGAAACTCAAACTTTAAATAAAATTGCTTTTAAAATAAAGGGGAAAAGAAGAAAGACTCTAACTTGAATGACTTTATAGGAACATTAAGACAGAAGGCTTGAGAAACAAAAAATTACTGCCGCCTTTTGCTTGATATACTTGTTGTAAAAATCTAACAAGGGGTTTTTAAATGTCACTTATATTTATTTTTATAGAATAATTTTCAAGACTGATGCAATAGGAAAATAAATATAAATTTTACTCCTCTTTCAAACTTTTTTGCAAAAAATGATGCAAATAAGTTTGTAATTCATGTTTTGATTATTTCATTTTTAAATCATCAATCAATCTAGATAATTCTCATTTTAAAATTTATTATTCATGGATTGACTATGAGCATTGTATCTCTAAAAATGAGTTGAAAGGATTCCCTGGTGTCTATTAGAAAAACAAATGTCCTAAAAACAATTTTAATTTTTTTTTGGATTCCCTAGATGACTTCTTGAAATTCTTCATCACCATAAACCATTATGCTAATCTCATTCAGACTGACTTCTTTGGTATATGAACACAAATAGTATTAATAACTTTTCCCCCCACTACCTTCCTGAAAGACCAAAGAGGAAAAATATAAAAGTGTCAGAAGATGAAGGAAGGATATATTGGAAAGATGGGATAGTGAAAATTTTATTAGAAAAAAATTGTCAAAAACCTTCATGTGATCAAAATTCTTTAATGTTCATTTTTTTAAATGACACAGTTCATCAAAAAGTCAAGTGTAAAAACGACAAGACTTGTGGATGAAATATTCTTGCTCATGTGACATCACAGCACTCATCATGCACAAGAATCTAAGGATCTCTCAAGCATATTCTTGCTGTGACAAATACCATTTCTCCCATTTCCCCCTCAAAAGACAACAACATTATCATTTTAATTCAGTTTATTTAGTCTTTTATTTGCCCCAGTTATAAGTAATTTTCCCCCCTAAGGCAATTGGGGGTTAAGTTACTTGTCTAAGGTCACAAAACTAGGAAGTGTTAAGTGTCTGAGACCAGATTTGAACTCAGGTCCTCCTGATATCAGGGCTAGTATTCTATCCAATGCACCATCTAGCTGCTCCATAAAAACAATTTTTAATAATTGTTTTTAAAATATTGAGTTCTAGATTCTTTCACTTCCTGTCTTACCATAGGAGAATGCAAGCATTCCCCTGCATTGAGAATGCAAGCAATTCAATACAGGTTATGCATGTGTAGTCACAGAAACATTTTCAGTATAGTCATGTTGTGAAGGAAAACACTGATCAAGTAAAATGAAACCTCAAGAAAAGTAATTTAAAATAAATGTGGGCTTCAATCCACATTCAGGAAAAAAAATCCTGCTTTTTAGTTATTGACAGGATTTTTCACATTTAATTATTTTATTTTTTTCACTTTTAAAAACCTTTATTTGTTCATTTATTCATTTTTTAAATATTATTGTTTTTTATGAATCATCTTGAGAGAAAAAAACATTTGGGAGAAAAAACAGAAAAAAGAAGTGAACCTATCATGTGTTCATTTACATTCAGTCTCCTTAATTCTTTTGCTTATTGCACATGGCATTTTCTATCCAAAGTCTGGTTGGGTTGCTTTAGATCACTGAACCACTGAAAAGAACCAAGTATTTCATAGTTGATCATCACATTCTTGCTGTTGTTGTGTACAATGTATTCTTGGTTCTGCTTGTTTTCTTCAGCATCAGTTATGATGATGATCATCATCATGATGTAAATCTTTCCAGGTCTTTCTCAAATTAGCTTGTTCCTCATTTTTAAATAGAATAATAATATTTCATTACCTTCAAAAACCACAACTTGTTCAGGCATCCCTTAATTCATGGACATCTACTTATTTTCAAATTGTTTGCTATCACAAAAAGAGCTGCTACAATTATTTTTGCATATGTATACCCTTTTCCTTTCTTTATGATTTCCTTGGGATACAGATCCAGTAGTGGCACTGCTGAGTCAATGGGTATACACAGGTTTATATCTCTTTGGGTATAGTTCTAGATTACTCTCCAGAATGGTTGGATTATTTCACAGCTCTACTAACAATGCATTAGTCTCCCAGTTTTCCCATTTATCATTATCTTTTCCTATCATCTTAGTCAACCAGAGAGGTATGAAGTGGTACCTCAGATGTGTTTTAATTTGCATTTCTCTAATCAAGTGTGATTAGAGCCTTTTTTTATAAATTATAGATGACTTTAATTTCTCCATCTGAAAATTGTTCATATCCCTTTATCATTAATCAATTAAGAAATTATTTGTATTCTTATAAAATTTTATACAATTCTTTATATATTTTAGAAAGAGATCTTTCTCAGAAATCCTGGCAATATAGATTCCCCTCATCCTGACCAGTTTTGTATTTCCCTTTTAATCTTGTTTCTTTTGATTATGTTTATGCAAAACATTATTTAAATTTAATTTAATATAATGAAAGTTACTCATTTTGCTTTTCATAATATTGTCTAGTTCTACTTTGGTTATAAATTCCTCCATTTTTCAAAGTTCTGAAAGGTAAATTATTCTATTTTCTCCTAATTTGTTTATGGTATCATCTTTTATGCACAAATAATATATCCATTTTGACCTAATTTTGATATGGCATGGAAGGTAGAGATCTATGCCAATTTTCTGAATTATCTTCCAGTTTTCCCAGCAATTTTTGTCAGAAATTGAGTTTATATTGCAAAATCTCTACTTTGAGGGTTTATAAAATATTAGATTACTGTAATCATTGATTATTGTGGTATGTGTATTTAATCTCTTCCACTGATTGACAACTCTATTTCTTTGCCAGGACCAAATGGTTTTGATGACTGCTGCTTTATAATATAGTTGTACTTCTAAGCCATCATTGTTTGTATTTTTTTCATTAATGCTTTTGATATTCTTGATCTTGTGTTATTTCAGATGAATTTTGTTATTATTTTTCTTGTTCTATAAAATATTTTTTGATACTTTGATTGATATTCTGAATTAGTATACCAATTTTTGGCACAATTGTCATATTTATTGTATTAGTTTGGCTCAGCTATAAACAACTGATATTTTTCCCATTTTTAAGATCTAATTTTGTTTTTGTAAGAAGTATATTATAATTGTGTTCATAAAGTTCTTGTGTTTCTCATGATCAGTAAACTCCCAAATATTTTATTTTGTGTACAGTCATTTTAAATGGAATTTTTCTTTTTATCTCTTGCTCAACTATTGTAAAACTGTGGATTGTTTACAGGAGATTTTTGGATTATTTTCTAGGATTCTCTAAGTATATCATCATATCATCTACAAAAATTAATAGTTTTATTTTCTCATTGCCTATTCTAATTTTTTTTTCTTTTCTTATTGCTAAAGACAACATTTCTAGTACAATGTTGAATAATGGGGTTGATAATAGGCATGCTTGTTTCACCCTAATCTTATTGGGAATGGGTCTAAATTTTTTCATTACAAATAATTTTAAGGAAAGCTCCCTTTATCCCTTTGTTATCTAGTGTTTTTAATAGGAATGGGCACCATATTTTGTCAAAAGCTTTTTCTGCATCTATTGAGATTACAATATGATTTCTATTGATTTTGTTATTGATATCATCAATTATTTTCCTGATGTTGAGACACCTGTGCATTCCTGGTATAAATCCCAAATGATAATATCTTATTATACTGAAGACAAGTTGCAGTAATCTCTTGGCTAATATTTTATTTCAAAATTTTGCAGCAGTAGTCATTAGGGAGATTAGTCTGTAATTTTCTTTCTGTGTTTTAACTATTCCTGTTTTATGTATCAGTGCCATATTTGTGTCATAGAAGGAATTTGTTAGGACTCTTTCTCTCTGTTTCTAAATAGTTTATATAGTATTGGAATTAATTTTTCTTTAAATGTTTGGTAGAATTCATTTGTGAATCCAAGTGGCCCAAAAGATTATTTCTTAGGGAATTCATTAATGAATTGTTTGATTTTTTTTCTAAAATGGGTTTGTTTCAGTATGTTATTTTCTCTTCTGTTAACCTGAGCAATTCATATTTTTGTACCTATTCATCTATTTCATTTAAATTGTCATACTTGTTGCTATACAGTTGGATACAATAGTTTCTGCTTATTGCTTTATTTTTATTTTTATGTTATTCATGATAAGTTGATCTTTTTCATTTTTGATGCTAGTAATTTGCTTTCTTTTCTTTTTAATCTCTCATCAGATTAATCATGTTTATTTTGTTGTTGTTGTTGTTGTTTTAAATAAAACCAACACTTAGTTTTATTTATCAATTTGTGGGTTTTTTTTAGTTTCTATTATATTAATATCTTTGATTTTCAGAATTTCTAATTTTGTATCTAATTGGGAGGTTAATTTGTTCTTTTTCTATCTTAGTTGCTTGCCTAATTCACTGATATCTTTCTCTATTTTATTCCTGTAGCTATTTAGAGATATAAAATTTCCCCTAAGAACTATTTTTGCTGCATTTCAAAGGATTTGATGTTGTTTCGTTATTGTCATTTAAGAGAATGACATTATGGATTGTTATTGTGATTTGTGTTTTGTCACTCATTTTTTTTTAGAATTAGATTATTTATTTTACAATTGATTTTTAGTCTGTCTTGCCCTGGCCCTTTATTGAATATGATTTTTTTTTTTACATTGTGGTCTGAAAAGGAAACATTTACAATTACGACTTTCTACACTTGATTGTGAGGTTTTCATGCCTTAATACATGGCCAATTTCTGTGTAGGTGACATGTAATGCTAACAAAAAGGTGTAGTATTTTCTATCCCTATTTAATTTTATCCAGAGGACTATTATATCTATGTTTTCTAGGATCAGATTAACCTACCTAAATTCTTTCTTGCTTATGTTTGGTTAGATTTCTCTGATTCTGAGAGGGGAATGTTGAGGTCCCTCCTTAACATGATCTTATTCTCCATTTCTTCCTATAACTAATCCATAGTCTTTTCAATGAATTTGTCTGCTTTACTATTTGTTACATACACATTTAGTGTCATTACTACTTCATTACTTATGGTATCTTTTATCAAGATATATTTTCCTTATCTATTTTAATAAGATCTATTTTTACTTTTATTTTATCTGAGATCAGAATTGCTGCCCCTGCTGTTTTTTTTTCCTTTACCTGAGCCATAATAAATTCTGTTCCAGCCCTTTACATTTACTATATATGTGTATCTGTGTCACATGTGGTTGTTGTAAACAACATATTGTAGGATTCTGTTTTTGGTCCACTCTTCTAGTCTCTGCTGTTTTATGGGAGAGTTCATTCCATTCACATTCACAGGGAAATGCAAATTAAGACAACTCAGAGATACCACTACATGCCTGTCAGATTGACTAAGGTGACAAGAAAAAATGATGATGAATGTTGGAGGGGCTGTGGGAAAACTGGGACACTGATACATTGTTGGTGGAGTTGTGAAAGAATCCAACCATTTTGGAAACCAATCTGGAATTATGCCCCAAAAGTTATCAAACTGTGCATACCCTTTGATCCACCAGTACTCCTACTCGGCTTATATCCCAAAGAAATACTAAAAAAGAGAAAGGGACCTGTATATGCCAAACTGTTTGTGACAGCTCTTTTTGTAATGGCTAAAAACTGGAAAATGAATGGATGCCCATCAATTGGAGGTTGGGTAAATTATGGTATATGAATGCTATGAAATCTTATTGTTCTGTAAGAAATGATCAGCAGGATGAATACAGAGAGGCTTGGAGAGACTTACATGATCTGATGCTGTGTGAAATGAGCAGAACCAGGAGATCATTATACAGTTCAACAACGATACTGTATGAGGATGTATTCTGATGGAAATGGCTATCTTCAACAAAGAGTATATCTAAATGAGTTCCAACTGATGGACAAATTCAGCTACACCCAGAGAAAGAACACAGGGAAATTAATGTAAATTGTTTGCACTTTTGCTTTTCTTCCCAAGTTATTTGTACCTTCTGAATCCAATTCTTCCTGTTCAACAAGAAATTTGGTTCTACACACATATACTGTATCAAGGATATACTATAACACATTTAACCTGTATGAGACTGCCTGCCATCTAGAGGTAGTGGAGGGGAGGAGGGAAAATTCAGAATAGATTTGAGTGCAAGGGATAATGTTGTAAAAAATCACCTATTCATATGTATGCAAAAAAAATTATAATTATAAAATTAATTTTTAAAAAAATGGATGGCAGCTCATTCAGTCCAGTATCTTCTTGAATAAATATCTTCTGTATAATATAAAAATAAAATAATATAAAATAAACAGCAAAACTATTCTAATGGAGAACCTCAACATTCTCCTTTCAGACTCAGACAAATCTAACCACAAAATAAACAGGAAAGCACCTAGAAAGTTTAATTGAAGCCTATGACACCTAAATATGATAGTCCTCTGTAGAAAATCGAATAGGGACAGAAAGGAATAAACATTTTTATCAGCAATATGTAACACCAACACGAATTTTGACCATGTATTAGGGCATAAAAATCTCATAATCAAATACAGAAAGACAAAAATGATAAATGCTTCTTTTTCAAACCTATGAAACAATAGAAATGTATATTCAATAAAGGGTCAGGGAAAGATAGACTGAAATCTATTGGAAATTACAAACTCTAATTCTAAAATATGAGTGGGTCAAAGAATGAATCACAGAAACAATCTATAATTGCATCCAATATAAAGTTAATAATGAGACAGCATATCAAAACTTACAGGATGCAGCCAACGCAATTCTTAGAGGAAATTTCTACATAGCTATATAAATAAAATATATAGAGAGAAGATAAATGAATTGGGCATGCAGCTAAAAGTGCTAGAAAAAAGAATATTTAAAAAAAATTATAAATATCAAATTAGAAGTTCTGAAACTCATAGGAGAGATTAATGAAAATGAAACTGAGAAAACTATTAAACTAATAAATAAAACTTGAGTTGTTTTATGAAAAATAACAAAATTGATAAATCTTTGGTTATTTTGATTAGAAAAAGGAAAGGAAAAAATAACCAGCATCAAAATGAAAAGGTTGAACTTATCACCAATTACAAAGAAATTATGGGAATTATTAGTAGTTATTTTGCCCAATTCTATGGAAGCAATTCTGATATGCTATCAAAAATTGCTTTATTAAAAAATAAAAGATTAGGAGGAGGAAAAACATTATTTAAATTGTCCCCCAATTTTTTTCAACTCCCTAGGAAAAAAATTCAGGTTCAGATACATTTACAAGTGAATTCTCCCAAACATTTAAAGAACAATTAATTCCAATACTATATAAAAAATTTGGGAAAATAGGTAAAGGAGGAATCCTGCCAAATTCCTTCTATGACATAGATACCTAAACCAGTAAGAGACAAAACAGAAAAAAACAAAATACAGATCAATCTGCCTAGTGAATATTGATGCAGACATTTTAAAGAAAATAATAGCAAAATTGATTCCAGCAACTTATTAGCAGGAGAATACACTATGACCAAATACAATTTATAATTTATACTAGGAATGGTGGGCTGGTTCATTATCAGGAAAACTGTACACATAATAAAGCATATGAATAACAAAAACAATAGAAATCATATAATAATTTCAACAGATGCAGAAAAAATGTTTATACAAAATAGAGCATATGTTTCTATTGCAAACATTAGAGAATTTAAGAATAATGGGAGATTTCCTTTAAATAATAAGCGATATTTTTCTTGTAAAGTCTGAGCTAGCTTCTTGGAGGCCTCAGGATCAGCCAAAGTCAGGATGAGTAAAAGTCCTTGGACTTTAAGGGGAGAGGCAGGCAGACTGCCAGGAGTTTAGCCAAATATCTCTTCTGGATTCTGGAGTCTAGAATATCAACACTTCTCCTCCTCTTCCTGCTGGCAATTGAGTCTGGCTTGTCTTACCCCGCCCTCTAATCCAGTGGTCTTCAAACTTTTATCCTTGCCTAAGATTGTCTGTATACACCAAATATTGAGACAGCAACAAACAGTGAGAAAGGCTATTTTTCCAAACATATGCTAATAGAGTTATTGTCTAATAGGTAATTAGCCCTTAAGTGCTAGGTTTTCTGATTCAAGCACACCTTTTAAGATTTTTAGCCCTTACCATCTCCAGCTTTTTTTGTTTTAGAACACAGGTGGTCACACATTCCTGACTTCTCAGTAAAGGAGGTGAAAACACCAAAAAGGAGGTGATCACTCCCCCTGACTATTCAAGAAGGGAGATGAAAGCACTAAAAAGGAGATGATCACACTCCCCCTGACTTCTGAGGAAAATATGTGAAAAACACCAAAGGGAAGTAGGGAATCAAGCCAGATATTGCTAGTGGGTTTCTGGGCTGAAGGGTCTTACTAGAAACAGGTATACACAAACCCATCATCAAGGGAGAAATTACACAAGCACATAGCAATAAAGCAAAGGCTAGTAGTGATGACTCTACCCACAGCCAGTGCAGGCTCAATGTGGTGTAACAAACATGAATTGTACATGCAAGTGTACAATTGTACAAGTGTACATGCAATAAACAAACAATATGAATCAATGTGGCATTGTAAAAGATTCCTAGAAATGCTACAAGGAGCGTATGTAAATAATAATCACACATGTGCCTCCTTCAGCAACCAAGAGATAGTGCAAAACCAATCTATTGTCCATTACTTCATGTTTCAGGGAATCCAATATTTTATTTGGATTATGGCAATTCTTTGTACCACAGCTATTGAATAGGCAGAATCAAATATTATATTTATATCTTCTAGATAATAAGAGCAAGCTAGCAAGATTTCATACAATTCATTCTGCAGAGTGGATTGAAAAGTGGCTCTTACTCTCTTTATAATTAAGTCATGAGAGTATACAGCACAAATATTATGTTTGAAGGCATCTGTAAAGTTGGTCCTTTAAGTGGAACGTGAGAAACCTTTTCTTCAAGAATCCATTGCCAATTATGCAATAATCGGATTATCTTTACTGGAGACTCCTATGTAAAATTTGGAGCTGTGGCTAATAAAATTTGCCACTGGTTTCACAGCATACATTAATTTGTACATTGCTATAAAAGGTATATACCTTGTCAGGTATTATCCCAGATAATTTTACTGCTTGCTTAATGGCCTTTAATAAAATTCTAGCCACAAACACTAGGTAAGGAGTTAGTGTCTGGAGGGGTAAAAGGGTAAGGAGCTTTGGTCTGGTTGTGCTGGGAGGTTCATCCACTCTATCACACTGTCTCCTTGATGAAGAACTGCTATGGGTGCCTCTTTTGTAGCAAAAACTGATATTTCCAAGGGTTTGGAGTGATCCTTTCAACCATATTAGATAAAGCCAGTTCAACTTCTCTCAAAGCCTCTGGAGCTTCTTTTGTAAGCTGAAGTGGTGAGTTTAAAGCACTGTCTTGTGAAGACCAAATTAGCACCCTGGATACCTTGATATCAGCTGGAGTCAGGATAAGCAAAAGCCATTTTTCTTGGTCTTTAGGGGTAGAAGAAAAGGAAATGGACACAGGAATCTCCACATCTTCTTTCTCTTCCTCTACCACCAAAAGTAACTCTGTCTTGTCTTGTTCCACCATCTAATCCCTCCTACAATTCTTTCTATACACCAACAGACCCAGCCAGCACAGAATAATGAGAAGGGCCACTTTCCAAGCATATGCTAATAAAGTATTGTCCAATTGGTAATTAGCCTTAAGTGCTCTGTTGTCTGGCCCCAGTGCATCAACTTACGAGTTTCATCCCTTTATACTGTTTTCCCTTAAAATGTCATATAATGTTTGCAATGGATAGGTAGTCAAGCCTAACACTGGACACATCCATTGGATATCTCCTATCAGTTTCTGAAAGTCATTTAAGGTGTTTAGCTTGTCTGTTCTTAAGGAAAGTTTTTTGTACTGTAAGCACCTTAGGATATACTTCATATCCTAAATATTGAAAAGGAGCATGTCTTTGAATTTTTTTTTTTCTGGAGCTATATGCAATTTGTAGTTTCTTAGTGTTTCTATGATCTTTTGTAGACATACTTCTAACATTTGTTCCTTCAGGTATACATCCCAATATATCACCCATGTAATAACATTACTTTTGAAAATGCTTTTCTTATGCAACTTGGGACAGCTCTGGGGTACTACTACACACCTCACAGATTGGTTAAGATGACAGGAAAAGATAGTGATGAATGCTGGATGTGATGTGTGAAAAAGGAACACTAATACAGTGTTGGTGGAGTTGTGAATTGTTACAGCAATTCTGGAGAGAAACTTGATACTATGCCCAAAGGGCTATAAACCTGTGCATATTCTTTGATCCAGCAGTGTCTCTCTCTACTGGGTCTGCATCCCAAAGGGATATTAAAAATAAGAACAGACCTTTTTGTGGTGGAAAAGAACTGGAAACTGAGTGGATGACTCTCAGTTGGGGAATGGCTGAGTGGGTTATGGTATACAAATGTTATAGAATGTCATTGTTCTATGAGGAAGATCAGCAGGATAATTTCAGAGAGCCCTGGAGAGACTTACATGAACTGATGCTGAGTGAAGTGACTAGAACCAAGGGGACATTGTACACAGCAACAGGATTGTACGATGATCGGCTCTGATGTATATGGCTCTTTTCAGAGGCAAGGGGATACAGGTCAATTCCAATAGACTTGTGATGGAGAGAGCCATCTACATCTAGAGAGATGATTATGAGGACCAAATGTGGATCAAATATAGTATTTTCATCTTTTTGGTGGAGTTTGCTTGCTTTTTATTTCTCTTTTTTTTTCCTTTTTGATTTGATTTTTCTTGGTAGCGTGATAAATGTGGAAATATGTGTAGAAAAGTAACACATGTTTAACATATATTCGATTAATTGCTGTCTAGGGGAAGGGGGAATGCAGGGAGAAAAGTTTGAAACCCAAAGTTTTGCAGGGAGGGGCAAATGTTGAAAACTATTTCTTCAAATGTTTTGAAAATTTAAAAAAACCCACTATTATTTAAAAAAAATGCTTTTCTTACTGGAGTAAGAGCAGCAGCAACATGTATTTGAAACATAGTAGGGCTGTTTTTCATTCCCTGTGGCAAAGCTGTCCATATCTTTTATATGGCTCAGCTAAGTTAATGCTAGGCACTGAAAAGGCAAATCTTTTCATATCCTCCTTATCTAAGTCCTTAATGTCTATAACCCAAAGAGGCCATTCTCTAGGCAATTGAGTAGGAGATGGAAGTCCAGACTAAAGAGTTCCCGTAGTTTCCATCTGTTCATTTACTTTTCTTAAATCAGTCAACTTCCTCCATTTTCCAGATTTCTTTCTTACAACAAATACAGGGGAATTCAAAAGGCTTAGAGAAAGTTGTAAGTGTCCTTGGTCAAGTTGCTCCCGTACTATATCTAATAAGGCCTGAATTTTATTATTAGGCTAAGGGGCATTGTTCTATCAACACTGATGTATCAGTTATCCATTGAATAGGAACAAGTTAAAGTGCTGGCAGGTCTTCAACAGTAGCCCTGCCTAACAAAAGATGTACTCATTTGTAATCCTAATTGTTAAATGTGTCTTCTCCACAAATTGATGGAGTTTTTTTTTTTCAAGTATAAAAGGAGTAAAAACTCCTGTTTTGCCTTCAAAAGTACATCTCAGAGATAGAGCTAAATTCAGTTGCTATTGATCCTCCTATGCCAGACCTGTAGGTGTCTGCCTTTATCTTTGGCCAATAACTGGGCCAGTTGGCACCTCTAATGACTGTATAATCTGCACCTGAGTCTACCAGTCCTTCTAATGGTATGCCATTTATATAGATAGTGAGCATAGGACACTCAGCTGTAATTGGTGCAGTCCAGAATATTCCTGGATTCTGTTGTTTGGAGTCAGAATTAGGGTAACTATCACTAGATTGCTTATTAGGAGTCTGTATCTACTTCTCCTGGTTGATAAGTCACACATTGTCTACCTGTATTAATGATTAGGATATTAGCTGCACATTCCCCAGTTCCCTACATCAGTATATGTATGAATTCTGTTATGTAAGTACTCTCAGGAGGCGAAATTGTCAAGCCTACTGTGTCTGGAGGCAAGGAATCTATAGGCTGCAGAGGAACAGATTTCACCTCTCCAGCGGTATCTCAATAGTCCCAGCTGCATATAACTCTGTTCTCCCCAATTGTAATCCCCATCAGATTGCTTCTTGGCTGATTGGTCATGTCTGAGTACTGTACTTCTAAAGGCCCCTCTGGGTGTACCATTGGCTGCCATCATGCCCCTAAGTATTTTTTTTTTTTTGCCTTGGGCCCTCATCCTGTTTCCCTGAATCAGTCTATATTCTGATGCCCAATGGAAGCCTCTGTTGCATTTTGGACATAGGGTTTTGGGTCTTGTTCTCCCACTCTGTTTTCTCACTCTGTCTCTATGCCAACCTTGAGCTTTCAGATGCCCTACTTTACCACATTGAAAGCATTGAAGAGTCTCTCTGGAAGTCCCTTGCCAAAAGGGACCCTGTCTTCTCATGTTCATATCTTGGGAAGTCTGCATGGTAGCCTGGATATAAAAAGTATTTGTGCCCACAGTAGCACAGCATCTTATGATCTCCTGTAAATGAGCATTCTTGTGTAGTCCTAATATAATTCTTTTACAAACCTCATTAGCATTTTCTTTAGTAAGTTGCCTTATCATAATTTCTGTTGCTGCATTTTTACCAATAGTTCATATGACAGCTGTTTGCAGACATCCCACAAAATCAGCAAAGGGTTCATTTGGCCTTGTGCTGTTTTTTTGAAGGTCTCTCCTTTGACCTGTCTACCTTGAATAAAACCCCATGCTTTTATAGCAAGGGAATCGATTTGATCATATCCTGCCATGGGATAATTAATCTGGGCTGATTTAAGGGTCTGCATAAGAACTTATACCTGTTAGTTGGTCATAGGTGACTGGAGTATTAACTCCAGTCTCATTGGGCTTGTATCCTACAGAGCTCACTATATTCAAAAAGCCACAATAAGTTTTGCCCAGATTCTAAGCATGTCCTTGCTATAGATTTTGAGTCACTACAGATTAAAATGTTATCATTCAAATTCTCTAATAACAATTTAACATAAGTTGATGTAGCCCCATAAAGAGTGAAAGCCTTTTTTGGGTCTTTGATGAGTTAAAGATCAAAAAGAGTATATCTTTGGCTTTCTTGACCTGAAGAGTCAAGCTGTACAATCACAGGATACATTTCTATTCTCAGATTAGCTGTATTCTGTCCTTTCTCTTTGGCTTTAAGCAGTGCCTTTTGCAATCTAGTCATAAGTGGGAGTTATTGTGGGGGGGAGGGAGTGGTGATGATATCACTGCCCCTCCCATACCTCCTCCTCCCTCCACCCAGAAAGGTAAAGTTGATGGGGGAGGGTCAAAGACCTGCTTGGGTGTAGGTGGAGTTGAAGCTGGGCTATGAGAGTGAGAATCACATTCTTTAAGTTTCCCTTGCCCTCTAGTGATATTTCCATTACCCCCTCCCATCTCTTCTTTTTTTTCACACTTCCTCATCTGGCTATTCTTAAAACTTTTCTTTTTCTATAACTTCCAGGATTCTTTAAGGCCAATTGTATTAAATTATACATGTAGAATGTTTCCTTGGAAACTGAATCAGGACCATTATCATTGTAATATTCACACAGTTGAAATACTAGTGTATTGTGATATTAAAGGAAAGTTCGGATTCGCTCCTATAAATGACGCTCTCAAGCTCAGTTAAAAAGTAAAAGTATAAAAGTTTTAATTAAATAAGACAAAGTATAGTTTAGATCTGCATAAAAAAAAAACAAATAGAAATAAGAACAATTAACAATATGACAATTATAGCAGATAGAGGAAGAGAATACATCACCAACTCAAGGGAACCACAAGATCATCAAACGGCTGGGAGCCCCTCTTTTTCAGCCTTCTCAACTTGAGTTGTGTAAAGATTTTTCTGGGCGAAGCGTCCTCCCCACGGATGAGGCTCGGTCATAATATGGGACACTGACTTTTTATAGGTCTTTAGACAAAGAAGGATTTTTGCCAAAAAATTATATAAGGGTTTGGCACATACATCTGTGCAGGTGCGGGGTATGGGAGGGCTTCAATAGTTGACTCGTTCCATATCGTCTGTATCTTGACAGTTCTTTATTAATTGTCTATGCCCAGGGAGGGAGCCACTCTTCTCTGGAGCACAAACATCTCTAGGAATGGCTAGTTCCCAGCATCTAGTCTCAAAAATATACAGAGTTCATGGAACGGTCAAGTTCCCATAATTTGGAAGCTCAGGCCTGTTAGATTTGAGTGAGCTTATAATTCTAATATGAAATTTTAAATTTCTTATTCAACTAGTTTCCAATTATCTGTCTCTATTTCTTTATCTGTCTCTATTTCTTCTTCCTTGAAGAACCAAGGTGATGTGCATTCTAACATATCTATGAGTCCATCAATCTCCTTTCAAAATTCAACCAAATCCTGTCTCTTTATTAGTCTGAGTATGCTTCCCATAAATCTCCCTTGGGTTGGGGTTGGCCTTGGGGTGGGGGGAGAATCTTCCTTCAGTTGTATCCAGACTTTTAAAAAATACAAGAGCAGTTTTATGAGTTAGTTAATTTTGGTGTCCGGTCTGTGTTTTTTAGCCCTTTGTTAAAAGATAGAAAAATATATATCATGATGAAAATTAGTGCTATTTTCAATTTTTACCTTTAATCTATTAGTAAAAGTGTTATTATGCAACATTTAGGTTAAAAAATGTAGACAAAATTTTTTAATCCAAACTTGCTTTGTGTGTGTGTGTGTGTGTGTGTGTGTGTGTGTGTGTGTGCTATTTTTCCTTTTCTTCTAGTCATAGAAGATTTTTTTTCTTTTTTAAATTAGAACAGGTAATGTGGTTTAAGTCATTTTTTAAAAATCCTTTCAGTTTCTTACATTGAGCATGTTTGACAGTATAAGTAGTGAATGAAGTGTCATGCCTGATGAAATTCTAAATAGGGAATACAATATATTTTTGTAGAAGATAATTTTATATCCTTAGAATTCAAGATGAAATAATATATAGAATTCCATAATAAAATCTACTGGTGTACATATAAGCAATAGTAGCTACTTTCAATCCATTTCAGCTTATTTTAAAGACTTTTTTGCAGTGGATTATGAGGAATTGTTCTCAGTTATGAAAACAGCAATGATAAGTATCTAAATACAAAAATAATAATTTTTCTAATCTTAAACTATAGATATTACACCATTTATTTGATACAAGTATTTGGGCTGAGAATTACAAACCATAGATTTTAGGTGCTTTACTTCAAAAAAGCCTAATAATATTAGAAAACAATTGAATGCACTAAAACTTTGGTGTATTTTAGTTGAATAGTTTAAATGTGTTTACCAACTAAATGTACAGGTTTTTTTTTTTTTTTTTTTTTTTTTTTTTGTGGAGGAAAAAGACTGCTTATTCACTTATTAGGTTAAAGAATTAACAAAATTCACTGTATATAATTAAAAACGTTCAACAATTACATCTAACAGGTATTTCATTTTAACATATTATTTCTTCTATCTCTGTGTCATTAGATCAGTGACATTTTTCTCCATATCAGTGCCACTGTTCATGTCATCTTTCTAGCCAGTTATCTGGTGTGATATGCTCTGAAATTGATCCTTCATCTGCTGTGGAAGTATCTTAACCACAATGATCAGATCTTATACAGCTCTGAGTTATCTCTCCCCTATATCACGAAATATGAGTTCAATCAGCTTCCCAGTGTGTCTCTCCTTTACTTACCATTTCAAATATTTTATGCCATGTGGGGATTAATTTTTATTTAAATGTTTTGTAGAATTAGCTTGCAAATCATTTTAGTTTGACTTAAAGACAATGTAAAGTCCTTCTTTTCTTTTTTTTTTTTTTTTGATACTGGCATGAATCATTTCATTTTTGAAGAGAGCATTGCCCATCATCATTGATTATTGTATAATCTTGTTGTAGCCATGTATAATGATCTCCTGGTTGTGCTCTTTTCCCTTAGTATCTATCAGTTGATGTAAGTCTCTCCAGGCTTCTCTGAAATCATCCTGGTGATCATTTCTTATGGAATAATAATATTCCATAATATTCTTCAATTGATGGATATCCACTCACTTTCCACATTTTTGCACTTGTCAATCCTTTTCCCTCCTTTATTATTTTTACAAGCCAAGTAGAAACACTGCTGGATCAAAGTATGTTCACAGTTTAAAATTCTAGTATATTTCATTTATGTCCATATGACCCCAGGGGTGATTTATTTTCTTAAACATATAGGTGTTCAAAAAGTTTGTTCATTTAAATCAAAATGAAGGGTCTCTCTTAGAATTAGATTATTGAATACTAAAACTGGGAATAGAGTAAAAGTCTTTATCTGTAGTGTCATTTTCTTTATGATGTCATGTTGTTCTCAAATCAAGTATGATAAATTCATAAATAGTATTTCTCTAGAGCTATATATCATCCAGCCTTACCCATTTAGCTGCTTTTTGTACTTATTTTTGTTATGCTTCTTAATTTTGTCTGCATTTACAGTCAGCCCAGCATATTACAGAGTTTTAATGATCTCTAGTTCTTCTCTGGTCATAAATTCCTTCCTCCTCCACAGGTCTGAGAGGTAGACTATCCTCTATTCCTCTAATCTATTTATGATCTCATTCTTTATGCCTAAATCATGGACCCATTTTGATCTTATTTTGGTATATGGTGTTAAGTGTGAGTCCATATCTAATTTCTGCCATACTAATTTCCAGTTTTCCCAACAGATTTTTTGCAAATAATGAATTTTTATCCAAAATGTTGGTATATTTAGGTTTATCAAACACTAGATTGCTATAGTTGTACCCTTTTTTTCCCTTTGTACCTTATCTGTTCCACTGATCGACTGGTCTATTTCTTAGCCAACGCCAAATGGTTTTGGTGACTGCTGCTATATAATATAGCTTTAGATCAGGTACATCTAGTCCATCTTCACCTGACATTTTTTTCATTAATTCCCTTGAAATACTCAACCTTTTATTCTTCCATATAAATTTTGTTGTTATTTTTTTCTAGGTCATTAAAATAGTTTCTTGGGAGTCTGATTGGTATAGTATTACATAAATAGATTAGTTTGGGGAGTATTGTCATCTTTCTTATATTCGCTCAGCCTATTCACGAGCACTGGATGTCTTTCCAATTATTTAAATCTGTCTTTATTTTTGTGGCAAGTGCCTTTTAATTTTGTTCATATAATTCCTGACTTTTCTTTGGTAGATTGATTCCTAAATATTTTATGCTCTCAACATTTGTTTGGAATGGAATTTTTCTTTGTATCTCTTGCTACTGTATTTTGTTGGTGATGTTTAAAAATTCTGAGGATTTGTGGATTTATTTTGTACCTAGCAACTTTGGTAAAGTTGTGAATTATTTCTAATAATTTTTTATTAGAATCTTTGGGGTTTTCTAAGTATACCATCATATCATCTGCAAAGAGTGACAGTTTGATTTCCTCATTACCTACTCTTATTCCTTTAATCTCTTTCTCAACTCTTATTGCTGAGGCTAGCATTTCTAATACAATATTGAATAGTAATGGTGATAGTGTACAACCTTGTTTCACTCCTGATCTTATTGGTAAAGCTTCCAGTTTATTTCCATTACATATTATGCTTACTGACGGTCTTAAATATATGTTCCTGAATATTCTAAGGAATAGTTCATTTATTCCTATACTCTCAAGCATTTTTAGTAGGAATGGATGTTGGATTTTATCAAATGCTTTTTCTGCATCTATTGAAATGATCATATGTTTTTTATTAATTTGATTATTAATATGGTCAATTACACTAATAGTTTTCCTAATATTAAACCAGCCCTGCATTCCTGGTATAAATCCTACTTGATCATAGTGTATTATCCTGGGGATAATTTTCTGAAGTCTTTTTGCTAATATCTTATTTATGATTTTAGCATCAAAATTCATTAATGAAATTGGTCTATAGTTTTCTTTCTCAGTTTTCAATCTACCTGGTTTAGGTATCACTACTATGTCTGTGTCATAAAAGCAGTTTGGCAGGACTCCTTATCCCCTATATTTTCAAATAGTTTATATAACATTGTGGATAGTTGTTCTTTAAATGTTTGGTAGAATTCACATGTAAATCCATCTGGTCATGGTTTTTTTTTTTTTTTTTTTTTTTTTTCCTGGGGAGTTGATTAATAGCTTGTTCTATTTCTTTTTTTTTTTTTTTTTTCTGAAATGGGACTATTTAAGCAATTTATCTACTTTTCTGTAAATCTAGGAAGCCTATATTTTTGGAGGAAGTAATCCATTTCACTTAAGTTAACAAATTTATTGGCATAAAGTTGGGCAAAGAAACTCCTTATTATTTCTCTAACTTACTCTTCATTGTTGGAAAGATCCTCCTTTTCATTGATAAGAATAACAATTTGATTTTCCTCTTTCCTTTTTCTGATCACATTTACCAAAGGTTTATCTATTTTATTAGCTTTTTTATAAAACCAGCTCTTGGTTTTATTTATTAATTCAATAGTTTTTTTTTTTTGTTTTTTTTTTTTTACTTTCAATATTATTGATTTCTCCTTTTAATTTGTATTTCAAGTTTGATTATTTGTTGGAGGTTTTTAATTTGGTATTTTTCTAGCTTTTTAAGTTGCAGGCCCAATTCATTAATCTTCTCTTTCTCTATTTTTTCCGCTGATTACCACTTTAGCTGCCTCTCACAGATTTTGGTATGATGTCTCATCATTGTCATTATCTTGGGTGAAATTATGAATTGTTTCTATAATTTGCTGTTTCACCCAGTCATTCTTTAAGATGAGATTATTCAGTTTCCAAATACTTTTTGGACTATTTACCCCTAACTTCTTATTTAATGTAGTTTTTATTGCATTGTGATCTGAGAAGAAGGCATTTATTATTTCTTCCTTCCTGCATTTAATTTTGAGATCTTTATGTCCTAATATATCATCAATTTTTTGTATAGGTTCCATGAACTGCTGAGAAGAAAGTGTATTCCTTTCTATCACCATTCAGTTTTCTTCAAAGGTCTATCATACCTAGTTTTTCTAATGTTCTACTTACTTTTTTAATTTCTTTCTTATTTGTTTTGTGCTTTGATTTGTCTAAATCTGAGAGTGCAAGGTTGAGATATCCCACTATTATAGTTTTGCTGTCTATTTCTTCTTGCAATTCTCTTAACTTTTCCTTTAGAAAGTTAGATGCTATAACACTTGGTGCATATATGTTTAGTATTAATATGGCTTCATTGTTTATGCTACCTTTTAGCAGGATATAGTTTCCTTCCTTATCTCTTTTAATTAGATCAATTTCTGCTTTTGCTTGATCTGCAATAAGGATGGCTACCCCTACTTTTTTGGCTTTACCTGAAGCATAATAGATTCTGCTCCAACCTTTGACCTTTACTCTGTATGTATCTCTCTGATTTCAATGTGTTTCCTGTAAACAACATATTGTAGGGTTTTGACTTTTGATCCAGTTTGCTATCTGTCTCCATTTGACAGAAGAGTTCATCCCATTCACATTTACAGCTAAAATTACTAATTCTGTATTTCCTGCCATCATATTATCCCCAGATTATGCTTTTTTCCCTTGACCCCCCTGAACCCCCTTCCCCAATATTTAATTTATAGGCCCCACTTGTGATGCACAGCCCTCCCTTTTTAGTATACTGCCCCTTTCTTCCAAGTCCCTTCCCTTTTCTTGTAACCTTCTCTTCTTCCCCTTTTCCCTTTTCCCTTTTCCTCTCCCCCCTTTTAATGAGGTGAGAGAGAATTCTCTGAAAAACAAATATGCCAATTATTTACTCTTTGAGCCTACTTTGATGAGAGTAAGATTCCCACAATATTTCACGCCCTCTCTAAATTCCCTCAGATGTGGTATATTTTCTATGCCTCTTCCTGGGATGTAGTTTCCCTCTTTTTATCACTCCTTCCCCTTTTTCTGATACTACCCCCTTCTCTTTACTACTACCCCCTTTTTTGTATCAGTAAAATCAAATTATCCATGCGGACTTTCTGTATATCCACAACAGAGATACAGTTCTGAAGAGTTCTTTTTATCTTTTTCTGTTTTTCTTCAGTCTTTTGGATGTAGATCAAATTTTTTGTTTAAGTCTGTTTTTTTTCTTAGATACAAATGGAATTCCTCTGTTTCATTAAATGACCATCTTCTTCCATGGAAGAAAATGCTAAACTTAGCTGGGTAGTTTATTCTTGATTGCAATCCTTGATCTTTTGCCCTTTGGAATATCAGGTTCCAGGCCCTTCCATCTTTTAATGTGGAGGCAACCAGATCTTGAGCAACCCTTATTGTGGCACCTTGATATTTGAATTGTTTTTTTTTTTTTTTTTTTCCCCTAGCTGTTTGCAATATTTTTTTTTCCTTTCTGGTAGTTCTACAGCTTAGCCACAATGTTCTATGGAGTTCTTCTTTTAGGGTCTTTTTCAGAAGGTGTTCAATGAATTCTTTCAATGCTATTTTCCCTTCTGTTTCTATTATCTCTGGACAGTTCTCTTTGATGATTTCCTGTAAAATAGAATGTAGGCTCTTTTTTTGATCATAGTTTTTGGGAAGTCCAATGATCCTCAGATTATCTCTCCTAGATCCATTTTCCAGGTCTATATATTTTCCCAGTAAATATTTGATGTTATTCTCCAACTTTTCATTTTTTGTTTTTGTTTTCTTTGACTGATTCTTAATTTCTCAATGAATAATTCATTCCTATTTGTTCCGTCCTGATTTTTAATGAGTTATTTTCTTCCTTCACATTTTTAGTTCTTTTTGTATATGCCCAATTGAGTTTTTAAATGAATTATTTTGCTCTATTGAACTTTTTTCCATTTCCCTAATTTTTTACAGAGTTATTTCCTTTTTCCAATTCAGAAATCCTACTTTCTTGAGACTTTTTTATCTTTTCCAATTCAGAAATCCTACTTTCTTGTGATTTTTTTTAACCTTTTTTAATTCACAAATTTTGTTTCCCTGCATCTCCTGTGGATTCTTTATTTTTTTTCCAACTTAAATTTCAGTATGTTGCTATTCTCTATCATAGCTTCTCTTTCCTTTCCACATTTTTCTTCAAACTCTCTTAACTTTTTAATAATCTCTTCTAGGAGAGAGTTTTGTGATGGGAGGCATGTATCCTTCCCCTTTAGGTTGTTATCTGCTGACTCTCTGCTGTTAACTTCCTCGGGGTTGGATACCCACTCTTTCTCTGTGTAGAAGGTATCAATAGTTCTCTTCAGCTTTTTACCCATTGTTAAAAATCTGTTGGGGTCTGCCCTTGGACTAAGAAGTTTATTTATCTATTTCTTTACCAGCTTCCTCCCAGATCAAATGGATGCAGTGGCTCCTGTGTCTGAGCTAAGAGAGAGCTCTGGGAGAGAATTCCCCTCATTTAAGACGGTTATTTTATTCCGTTTGTTCTTAGAGTGCAAAAATACAAAAATTCCTTGCAAGTGACGTATAGCCAATTTTGGTCATGATTTTAGGGGAGAACAACAAACAAAATTATTATAAATTATATATAAATTTAATTATCATTAAATTATTAAATTATTCATGTATGTTTGTGCGCTTCTATGCTTGTGATACAATGCACAATAATAAAATCTGAAAAATTCTTAATAGTTTATTTTTTCAAAGTGTAATATGATGACTCAGGAGATAGTACCTTCCCTATAATTGGAAATATTGAAGCAATGGAAATGTGACAATTGTAAGATGTTTGGGAGCAGAGGAATGGTTTGTCTTAATGGAGCTTAAGCTTCTTCCAACTGTAAAATTCTATGATTCTTTTGTAGAATGTCAAATGAGAAGTATAACAGAACCCCTTCAATATTTAAACTTTTAAATTAGAAGAGGGTTAAGTATGCAGGTGCAGAGTTGCTCATTATTAGAGGAAAGGTATATCAGCCTATGAGTCTGACCTAATTCCAGTAATGCTCACATGGCCTTTCACTCTGTCAGGATTTCTCTCAATCTGGCTTCTGCTGCCCCTTAATCAGAGAAATCTTGACCAGAGACCAGGACCTAAAGATTTCTAGAATAGCATTATTCCTTCCATTATTTTTTCTTGTGGTAATCTTGGATGGTAAATACCATCATATTTAAATAAAGCTTCTGATAAGTTTCCACTCTTTCTGATTCCTTCCCCTTGCCCATCAGATGTGAAAAGAGCTTATCTAACTGTGTCTAAAATATGATTTGATGAATGATGCAAATATTATTTACTGGATTGTACCTTATCTACCATCTGAACTCTCAATATAGTAAGGGTAAACCATTCTGGCAAGTATGTGCTTCCAAGAGTTAAATAAATGGAAGTTTATCTTACTTTTACAGAAATTCTTTTTTGATGCTCCTTTACTGCGTGAGGCAAAATGTTATACCATCATTCAAAGTCAGGCTGTTTGGAGGAAATCTAATTATCATTCTTTGCATATGCTATGATTGTATACTTGCAGAATCCTAGAGAATAAAATAAAAAACTTCTAGAAACAATTCACAACTTTAGAATATCTGAAAGATACAAAATAAATCCACATAAATCATAAACATTTCTATATATTATTAACGAAGTCCAGCAGCAAATAATACAAAAAATTCTATTTAAAATAACTATATAATAAGTATACACCAAGATACGGCCAAAATGAATGCATGAACTGGGCATAAAGAATGAGATTATAAATAAATTAGAAGAACATAGGATAGTTTATCTCTCAGACCTGTGGAAAGGGAAGGAACTTATGACCAAAGAAGAACTAGAGGTCATTATTGATCACAAAATAGAAAATTTTGATTATATCAAATTAAAAAGGTTTGTACAAACAAAATAATGCAGACAAGATTAGAAGAGAAGCAATAAACTGAAAAAATATTTTTTATAGTCAAAGGTTCTAGGACCTCATTTCCAAAATATACAGAGAATTGATTCGGATTCATAAGAAATCAAGCCATTCTCCAATTGCTAAATGGTCAAAGGATATGAACAGACAATTCTCAGATAAAGAAATTGCAATTTCCAGCCATATGAGAAGATGCTCCAAGTCATTATTAATCAGAGAAATGCAAATTGAAGTAACTCTGAGACACCACTACACACCTGTCAGATTGGCTAGAATAACAGGGAAAGATAATGGGGAATGTTGGAGGGGATGTGGGAAAACTGGGACAATGATATATTGTCGGTAGAATTGTGAATATATCCAGGCATTCTGGAGAGCAATTTGTAAAATGTTTTGTTTTTTGTTTTTGAATCTCTTGCTGTTGCATTTTGTTAGTGATATATAAAAATGCTGAGGATTTATGTGGATTTATTTTGTATCCTGCCACTTGAATTATTTCTAATAGCTTTTTAGCAGAGTCTTTGGGATTCTCTAAGTATACCATCATGTCATCTGCAAAGAGTGATAGTTTGATTTCCTCATTTCCTACTCTAATTCCTTGAATCTCTTTCTTGGCTCTGGTTGTCGAGGGTAGCATTTCTAGTACTATATTGAATGGTAATGGTGATAGTGGGCAAACTTATTTCACTCCTGATCTTACTGGGAAAGGTTGCAGTTTATTTCTATTGCATATTATGCTAACTGACGGTCTTAAATATATGCTCCTGATTATTCTAAGGAATAGTCCATTTATTCCTATACTCTCAAGAGTTTTTAGTAGGAATGGATGTTGGATTTTGTCAAATACTTTTTCTGCATCTATTGAGATGATCATAGGGTTCTTATTAATTTGATTACTAATATGGTCAATTATATTAATAGTTTTCCTAATATTAAACCAGCCCTGCATTCCTGGAATAAATCCTACTTGCTCATAGTGTATTATCCTGGAGATGATTTTCTGAAGTGTTTTTGGTAATATCTTATTTAAGATTTTAGCATCAAAATTCATTAAGGAAATTGGTCTATAATTTTCTTTCTCAGTTTTGATCGACCTGGTTTAGTTATCAGTACCATGTCTGCGTCAGAAAAGGAGTTTCGGAGGACTCCTTCATCCCCTATTTTTTCAAATAATTTATATAACATTGGGGCTAATTGTTCTTTAAATGTTTGGTAGAATTCACATGTGAATTCATCTGGCCCTGGGGATTTTTTCCTGGGGAGTTGATTAATAGCTTGTTCTATTTCTTTTTCTGAAATAGGACTATTTAAGCAATTTATCTCCTCCTCTGTTAATCTAGGGAGCCTATATTTTTGGAGGAAGTCATCCATTTCACTTAAGTTATCAAATTTATTGACATAAAGTTGGCCAAAGTAACTCCTTATTATTTCTCTAATTTCCTCTTCATTGTTGGAAAGATCGCCCTTTTCATTTGTAAGACTAACAATTTGATTTTCCCTTTTCTTTTTTCTGATCAAATTTACCAAAGGTTTATCTATTTTATTGGCTTTTTCATAAAACCAACTCTTGGTTTTATTTATTAATTCCATAGTTTTTTTTACTTTCAATATTATTGATTTCTCCTTTTAATTTTTGTATTTCAAGTTTAATTTTTGGTTGGGGGTTTTTAATTTGTTCTTTTTCTAGCTTTGTAAGTTGCAGGCCCAATTCATTAATTTTCTCTTTCTATATTTTCTTCAAATAAGCCTCTAAAGATATAAAATTTCCCCTTATTACTGCTTTAGCTGTATGCCACAGATTTTGGTATGATGTCTCATCATTGTCATTATCTTGGGTGAAATTGTTAATTGTTTCTATAATTTGCTCTTTCACCCAGTCATTCTTTAAGATGAGATTATTCAGTTTCCAATTACTTTTTGGTCTATTTACCCCTAACTTTTTACTGAATGTAGCTTTTATTGCATTGTGATCTGAGAAGAAAGCATTTATTATTTCTGCCTTCCTACATTTAATTTTGAGATCTTTATGTCCTAATATATGGTCTATTTTTGTATAGGATCCATGAACTGCTGAGAAGAAAGTATATTCCTTTCTATTGCCATTCAGTTTTCTCCAAAGGTCTATCATACCTAGTTTTTCTAATGTTCTATTTACTTTTTAAATTTCTTTCTTGTTTGTTTTGTGGTTTGATTTGTCTAAATCTGAGAGTGCAAGGTTAAGATCTCCCACTATTATAGTTTTACTGTCTATTTCTTCTTGCAATTCTCTTAACTTTTCCTTTAGAAAGTTAGATGCTATACCACTTGGTGCATATATGTTTAGTATTGATATGGCTTCATTATTTATGCTACCTTTCAGCAGGATATAGTTTCCTTCCTTATCTTTTTTAACTAGATCAGCTTCTGCTTTTGCCTGATCTGAGATAAGGATAGATCTGAGAAAAGGATAGCTACCCCTGCTTTTTTGGCTTTACCTGAAGCATAATAGGTTCTGCTCCAACCTTTTTCCTTTACTCTGTATGTATCTCCCTGATTTAAGTGTGTTTCCTGTAGACAACATATTGTAGGGTTCTGATTTTTGATCCAATCTGCTATCTGTCTCTGTTTGATGGGAGCATTCATCCCATTCACATTTACAGTTAAAATTACTAATTCTGTATTTCCTGCCATCATATTATCCTCAGATTATGCTTTTTCCCTTGACCCCACTGAACCTTTTCCCCAATATTTAATTTATAGACCCCCCTTGTGATGCGCAGCCCTCCCTTTTTTTAGTATCCCTCCCCCCTCCCTCCAAGTCCCTTCGTTTATTCTCCTTTTCCTTTTCCCTTTTCCTCTCCCCCCTTTTAATGAGGTAAGAGAAAATTCTCTGAAAAACAAATATGTCAATTATTTACTCTTTGAGCCTATTCTGATGAGAGTAAGATTCACACAATGATTCTCCCCCTCACTAAATTCCCTCAGATACGGTATATTTTCTATGCCTCTTCCTGGGATGTAGTTTCCCTCTTTTTATCATTCCTTCCCCTTTTTCTGAAACGACCTCCTTCCCTTTACTACACCCCTCTTTTTTTCTTTTATATCAGTAAAATCAAATTATCCATGAGTATTTTTATATACCCACAACAGAGTTACAGTTCTCAAAGGTTCTGTGTACCTTTTTCTGTGTCTCTTCAGTCTTGTGGATGTAGATCAAATTTTTTGTTTAAGTCTGTTTTTTTTTTCTTAGAAACATATGGAATTCCTCTATTTCATTGAATGACCATCTTCTTCCATGGAAAAAGATGCTAAACTTAGCTGGGTAGTTTGTTCTTGGTTGCAATGCTTGATCTTTTGCCTTTCGGAATATCAGGTTCCAGGCCCTTCAATCTTTTAATGTGTAGGCAGCTAGGTCTTGTGTGACCCTTATTGTGGCCCCTTGGTATTTAAATTGTTTTTTTTTTTTCTAGCTGCTTGCAGGATTTTCTCCTTTGTGTGGTAATTCTGCAGCTTAGCCACAATATTCCGTGGTGTTCTTTTTTTAGGGTCTATTTCAGAAGGAGTTCAATGAATTCTTTCAACATCTACTTTCCCCTCTGTTTCTATTATCTCTGGACAGTTCTCTTTGATAATTTCCTGTAAAATAGAATCTAGGCTCTTTTTTTGGTCATAGTTTTCTGGAAGTCCAATGATCCACTGATTATCTCTCCTAGATCTATTTTCCAGGTCTATAGATTTTCCCAGTAAGTATTTGTCGTTATTCTCCAGCTTTTCATTTTTTTTTTTTTTTGTTTTGTTTGACTGATTCTTGGGTTCTCAATGAATCATTCATTTCTATTTGTTCCATCCTGAATTTTAAGGAGTTATTTTCTTCATTCACAGTTTTTAGTTCTTTTTATAAATGCCCAATTTCATTTTTAAGTGAGTTATTTTGCTCTATTGAATTTTTTTCCATTTCCCTAATTTTTTTTGGAGAATTATTTTCTTTTTCCAATTCAGAAATCCTGTTTTACTGAGACTTTTTTATCTTCTCCAATTCAGAAATCCTCTTTTCTTGAGACTTTTTTATCTTCTCCAATTTAGAAATCCTACTTTCCTGTGATTTTTTTACCTTTTCTAATTCACTAATTTTGTTTCCCTGCATCTCCTGTGAATTCTTTATTTTTTTCCAACTCCAATTTCATAGCTTCTATTTTCTTTCCCCATTTTTCTTCAAACTCTCTTAGCTTTTTAATAGTCTCTTCAAGGAGAGAGCTATGTGATGGGGGGCAGGAATCATTCCCCTTTAAGTTGTTATCTGCTGACTCTCTGCTGTTAACTTCCTCGGGGTTGGATACCCGCTCTTTCTCTGTGTAGAAGGAATCTATAGTTTTTCTTGGCTTTTTACTCAAACTTAAAAAAATCTTTTGGGGTCTGTCCCTGGGTTAGGAAATAATTTATTTATTTCTTTACCAGCTTCCTCCCAGACCGGATGGATGCAGCGGCCCCTGTGCCTGAGCTAAGAGAGAGCTCTGGGAGAGAGTTCCCCACCCCCACCCTGGAAGTGCCTCACAGGTGATCAGCACTGCTGTGCTTTGAGGGCGCTGTTTTCTAGCGGCTTCCCTGAGGTTTGAGACTGAACAGTAAAGGCGACTCAAAGCCTAGCCTATGCATCCCGATGGGGCATGGATATCAGAAGCAGGTGACGTGAAAAGCCCCTGCACTCAAACTGGAAGTTTCTGCCAGAAACAGTGGTCCCTAGTTCAAAGGTTTTCGCTTCTCTGGGACTTCCTGGGTCTGAGTTCCACAGCCTCCAGTCAAGCCAGGCACTATGAGTTGCCACCCTGCCCACTTTTCAATCTCTTAACTACCCACAGGTGAAAGCCTGGATTGCCTATGTCGGCCACACCCACAGTGCCGAGATTTGCTGAGTCACCCCCAGGATCAGGGAAGATCTAATCTGCTTTTAAATTTTAACTTGGCTTGATTTCTCTTCCAAACTGCTGTATTATAAGCAGAGAAGAGCTAACAGCCTGTGCCAGATTCTGCTATCTCTGTGGCTTCTCTGATCCCAGAGCCCTCCCCAGTGCGATTGGCGCAGTGTGCTATTACCCCACCGTCTGTGCTGGCCTTTCTTCTTCCTCCCCTGGGAGTTGATCTTTCCTGTTGAAACTCCAGATTCTCTTCAGCTGGTAAGTCTTGCTTCCAGTCCTTGTGGATTCTTTCAGTCCAGCGTGATTTCTGAGGCTGATTATATCTAGTTGGTTCTGAAGGAAGAAAGAAGCTTACACAGTAGCGTGTATCTTCTCCTCCATCTTGGCTCTGCCCCCTTAACTTTTTCTTTAGGAAGTTAGATGCTATATCACTTGGTGTATATATGGTTAGCATTACTTCATTGTCTATGCTACCCTTTAGCAAGATATAGTTTCCTTCCTTATCTCTTTTAATTAGATCAATTTTTGCTTTTGCTTTGTCTGAGATCAGGATGGCCCCCTTGCTTTTTTGACTTTACCTGAAACATGATAGATCTTGCTCCGGTCCTTTACCTTTATTCTCTATGTATGTCCCTGCTTTAAATGTGTTTCCTCTAAATATTAAATAAATAAAAATCCTCTAAATAAATAATATTATAGTTTTCTGACTATTGATCCAGTCTTCTATCCACCTCCACTTTATGGGAGAATTCATCCCATTTACATTTATGTTAAAATTATTAATTCTGTATTTCCTGCCATGTTATTATCCCCAAATCATGCTTTTCTTTTTCTTGCCCACCCTTGCCCCATTTCCTAGTATTAAACTTATGGGCACCACTTGTGTCACACAGCTCTCCCTCTTTAGAATCCCTCCTACCCCCTTTGAATTCCTTCCCCTTTCTTATACCTTTCCCTTACTACTCTTTTCTTTTTATCTTTTCCTCTCCCACTTTTTAATAAGGTGAGAGAAGTGTCTCTGGATACCAAATATGTCAATTATTTTCTCTTTGAGCCAACTCTGATGAGAATAAGATTCCCAAAATACCTCCTCCCCTTTCAAAATTCCCTCAGATATGATGTTTCCTTTGACTCTTCTTGGGATGTAGTTATTCCCTCTTTTTATCTTCCCTTTCCCCTTTTTCTGATACTATCTCCTTTACATTTCTGCTTCCCTTTTTTATGTTATATTAGTAAAATCAAATTATACTTTTTATGTATATCCATAATATCCATAAAAGAAATGTAGTTCTCAGGAGTTCTTTATATGCTTCTCTTGAGTCCTATATTTGGAGGTCACATTTTTTCCCCTTAAAACCAAATGGAATTCATTTGTTTCATTAAATGTCCATCTTTGTCCCTGAAAGAAAATGCTAAGCTTAGCTGGGTAGTTTACTCTTGGCTGCATTCCAAGTTCTTTTGCCTTTCAGAATATCAGATTCCAGGCCCTTTGATCTTTTGATGTGGAAGCAGCTAGATTTTGAGTGATCCTTATTGTGGCTCCTCGGTATTTGATTTTTTTTTTTCTGGCTGCTTGTAATATTTTTTCCTTGGTCTGATAGTTCTGCAATTTAGCCACAATATTCATTAGAGTTTTTATTTTAGGGTTTTTTTTTTTTCAGAAGGAATTTGATGAATTCTTTCAATGCCTATTTTACCTTCTGATTCTATACATCTGGGCAGTTGTCTTTGATGATTTCCTGTAAAATAATATCTAGGCTCTTTTATTTTTCATCATAATTTTCAAGAAGTCCAATAATCCTAAAATTATCTTTCCTAGATCTATTTTCCAAGTCTGCTGTTTTTCCAAGTACATATTTTAACATTTTTAATTTTTTTTTCATTTTTTGTTTGTGTTTGACTGATTCTTGATGTCTCAATAAATCATTAATTTCTATTTGTTCAGTTCAGTTCTATTTATAATGTTATTTTCTTCATTAGCTTTTTTTTAAACTTATTTTTGTATATGTCCAATTGAGTTTTTAAATGAGTTGTTTTGCTCTATGGATTTTAATTTTCCATTTCACTAGTTTTTTAACCGAGTTATTTTCTTTTTCCAATTCAAAAATCTTACTTTCCAGGGAATTCTTTACCTTTTCCAATTCATCTTTCAGGAAGTTTTTTTTTTGTTTTTTGTTTTGTTTTTTTGTTTTTGTTTTTGTTTTTTCCCACTTCATCAAATTTTTCTTTGTGTGTTGTAAGCCTTTTTTTTGTGCTCTCTTGCATAGCTTCTCTTTCCTTTCCCCATTTTTCTTCTAGATCTCTCTTACAATGTTTTTTAGTTTCTTTAAGAAAACCTTGTGTGATGAGGACCAAGTTACATTCCCCTTTTGGGTTTTGTTTGGAGACTGTCTACTCTTCGTCTCCTTGGGGTTGAAAACCTTTTTTCTGTATAGAAGGTATAGATGGTCCTTTTAGTTTTTGTATTCATTTTTTAAAAGCCCTTAGGATCTGTCTTTAAGGCAAGGAGGTTGTCAGCTTCCTCTGTAGAGCAGGGATAGGTATATGGACAGTAGCTATTCTGCCAATAGGCTGCAAAGTGTGGTTAAGCTGTGGAAATGTTCTAGGAAAAGTGCTCTGCTCTGGGTAGCATGGACCAAGCTGGGGAAGAGCCCTGTTAAAAGAGCCCCGATGTGCAGATTATTGACTTCCCAGGGCTAGAGGCTGAGCAGTGAAAATGTCACTACCCAAGGTTGAACCCCCTTTCCCCCATTAACAGTTGCCCTGTGTTGATCCCTGCACTGCACCAGAAGTGTCTCTGCCCTGGGAGTGCATTTAAGCTGCACTTAAGCTGCACTTGGGTGGACTGACCCGAGCAAGGGCAAAAGCCCTGTGCTGCACAATGTGGCTGCACAGCTGTGTTGTGGTCAGTGCTGAGTCATTCACTTTTGATTTTGTATGGGAGTAGCCAAATCCTGTTCAATTCTGGCATTCTTTGTAGTACACTCTACCTTTGGCTTTAATTTCTCCGCTGGTCTATTGCTTTGCAACCAAAGCAGAGCAGTCAACCTATGGTAGAATCCTTCCTGTAAATTCCACTCACACGCTGGTCTGCTCAGTATGCTGGCCTCTCCTATCTCTCTGCTTGTGCAGGCCTGCTCCCACGGCTCAGGACAAATCTTTTCTGGTGATCTTCCAGATTATCTTTGGCTGGTAAGTTGTTCTTCTAATCTTGTGAATTTTACCAGTCAAGCACTATTTTTGAGGCTTACTTTGATAATTAGTAGTGAGGGTATGAGAGGAGCTTAGAATGTCACATCTGCCTTCTCCACCATCTTTGTTCTAGCCTCTGATTAGACCATCTCTTTTCAATAAGTTCTATCTCCTCTTTTTGTGATCGTTACCCACTAATAAACTAAATCTGTTCTGCAATATTCTTTATATGCTTAATCCCTTTATCATATTGCTGAATAATCTCAGGAAAACCTCAAATTTTGTATAACTCTTGTTATTTGTCGCTTTTTACTCTTACACATGTACAGATGAACAAAGATGGAGAATTATACAAATTTTCTGGCAGGGTCTGTTACAATTAATATTATATAATCTCAGTTGGGTTTTCATTGTTTTTAGCCAATCCTACAATAGATCTCTTTTCACTCTACTATGTCATTTTCAACAATAACTCTTCCAAAACTTTTCATCTCTCAAATGTAATATTTGCAAACTTAATACAAAAGAAAGTCTGATTTTATGAATGTTCCCCTGAATATTTTTGCTCATTGTTCTTTGTTTCTTCTGGTGCAGCTCCCTGATCCTTGAGACCATATTGCCTTGACTTGCTAACTGAAATACCTTGTTCTTACTTTGTTATCTCCTTAACCACTCTAAGTGCTCCACAGATTTGTCCTACTATCTGCCCCACAATGTTTTCTCCCTGGTTCTAGTAGAAACCAGAGGCCCACCAAATTGCTATTATCAGAATCATCCACAATTTTCTAAGTCTCTGGTTTTACTGTTTGTGATTATCTGATATAGATGATTTATAAAAACTCCAAGTAACTTCCTGCCAGACAACTACATGTCAGAGTTCCAGGACATATTTGATATGAAGAAGTTGCTCACCTGAAAAGTTTATTGTTGTTGTTGTTTTGTTTTGTTTCATTTGAGGGAGGTAGGGGTTAAAATTCTTTATAATTATGTTGGTCTTTTGGTCCACTTACTGTACTATATTACTTATGTAAAAAGACAATGGAAAAAAACTTAGGATTAGAATTTACCATCTACAAAAATTATCCCTAGTTTGGAGAATAGCAAAGTGTCATAAGAGGTAACAAGTCACAAGAGAGATTTAAAAACTAAACATCTGAAAATGATCATAATTATAAGCTCATAACTCTGGCATAACATCCTGTGGGAACACCTATTCTAATTTTGCACCATTTAGCATTGTATATGATTTAATATATTGGCGGAACAAACTGTTTTCTGCTCATAAATCTGAGCATTATTTGATGTCAAAAATTTACTTAAATAATATAAAATTTTCTACTTAATCTTCATGTTCCTCTTGTCTTATCATCAGTATTAATTTGCAAAGTTTTATTTGTAAGAATGAAGAGTTTTAAGTCTTGAAATAAATAAAATTGCTAAACAAGTCATGGTTAGTAGTTTAAAAATTCTCAGGTTTTCTTATATCATCATGACAAAAACTTTATAACTCAGAATTTAAGAGGTACCTTTTTATTAGATAATATTTGTTATGGGTCAGAACTCTGAACTTGAAACAAGGATTTTTATAAGGTACTAAGTGGAATTGATGAGATAGTGGTTATCTAGTTTAGCAGGGTGCTTAATAGTTCTCTTAAGTTCAGCCTGATTGATTTAATCTTACAAAAAATAATGGTTTCCTAGTAATATAATGATTGATTTATACCTAGTGTAGAATATATAAGCTGGGAGCTTCAGTTAGATTCATTCATATTCAGAGAAAGGTAGAGAAGACAAGAGAAATGGAGGCAGGAGCTTAAGCTCTCAGAAGTAAGGATAGAGAAATTCATTTTCCACTTTCAGTCAAGCTCCTGGTTCTCCTCCTGCATTTCCCCACTAAGACCAAGGCTGGTCGGAAAGGCTCTCCAGAAAACTGCCCAGCCCCAGGAAGGAGATAATAAAAGATTTTGACTTTAACACCTGGATATTCTTGTGGTGATTACTGAACTGAAAGGAAGGCTACCAAGAGACCCCAAGAAAACTAAAACAGAGAACATTACAAATATGCTTTAGGACTATGACCATTAATAATGCCATTTTTGAAAATGTATCAAATGGAATATGAAAACTAGTGTTACCATATATAAGTAGCTAAGGAATTTAAAAATTGAAAAGACAAAACAAACAAGCAAACAAACAAACAAATAAACAAACAAACAAAAAAAAACAGAGATCATTTAAGCTTCTAGGTTATCAGAAAGAGAACTACTCAGTGATTTTTGCTATACTTTGCTCATTTCACTTTAAGAACAGGCTGTGAATTTGGAATGTTAAAGACATGAAGAAATTTAGGATTCCAAAGAAGGTTCCTTTTCTTTTAGTTTGACACATGGAAACACAATTTAATAGGCATGAATCAGTGGAAAATAGTAAGAAAATTGCCTCATGTAGCAAGGTCAAAATAACCAAAAAATAAATTAAACATTGATATATAAATGTAAACAAAGGAAGAATACTTGTAAAATATACTAGAAATATGTGGATTAAGTTGTACTACTTAATTATTTTGTTTAATGATTCCTTTAGTATTGAAACTTCTATTGATGTAGATTTATAATTGAATGACTAGTTGGGAACAATGATTTGTTACATTACTCATCCATGGTCACAGAGGTAGTTTGTGGAAATCAATAGCTTTCTGAATACAGTTTTATATTTATTGTGTTATGAAAAATATTTAAAAAACAACTTCAATATTAGAATTATTACTGATTTAAATATGCAAAGGGTATCAGAATCTGTTGAGCTCAACTTCCTTATTAAAATATGGGGAAAGAGAGAAAGAGAGAGACCAAGTGTCCTGGCCAGCGTTACAAGAGAATTTTTTGTCAAAATAAAATACATTAGAAAATTCAATGATATGGTTACATGCTCTAAAATTCAGCTCTCCAGTGTTTCATGACTTTTTGTCCTTAATGATAGACATGCTCTCCCATCAATTTGCAATAAGAAAAATGTGAAACATTCTGGATGTCTTCATCTTTGGAGAAATGTCATAGATACAAAGTCGGCATGTAATCTATCCCTTAGTTATATTTTAAATTTACCTCTCTTTCTGCAAATACTACATATACTTTCCCTGGTGAGATCATTTTCACTATTTCATGAACAAATATACATACATACATATATGTAGTGATAGCTATACATATATATATGTATTTAATAGAATATGCTATGTCACATTCCATTGTTCCTATATATATATACATATATATATAATATTTGTATCTTTATATAAAGTAATAGTAACATATAACTATATTAATTTTGCTTTATATATAGATATATAAATATAAAGTAGAAATAATATATACTCAATGAAATTTGAGGAGAGATAATTAAGGAGTAATTCTTAACATATTTCAGGATAGTGGGGTACATTTTAATGAATATGAGGTTATGTATCAAGTAAAAAACAAAACAAAAAAAATTCTAAAATCTACATCAATAAAAAATGTAAAATGGAAAGTTTAAGTCAGTCACCACCAAATTTCTGAAAGAATTTACATTCTATCAAAATAGTTATTTAATTGGAATGAAAAAGTAAAAGAAAAAGATAATGCAAGTCTTATTCATTTTTATTAATTACAATAAAATATATCAATTCTGCTCAGAGCTAAGACAGAAGAGTAAAGGGCGCAAATTGAGCTCTCCCTCAAACTCCTTCAAACATCTTTAAAATGACTCTAAACAAATTCTAGTTATACAACCTATTAAAAGATAAAGCAATACAATTTTTCTAGCCAAAGACAACTTAGAAACTTAACAGGAGGGATATATTTTGCTGAGGGAGTGTGAAAGAAAGATAGAGGCTATGCCAGTATAGCCCCAACCTTAGAACACCAGAACGTGGCCTTCAGGGCCACTTATTCAGTAGTGGCATTACTTTTAGAGCTATAAGGCTACAGATAGCAAGGGAACTGAACACATGTGATGGAGATTTTAGGGACCTACTTGCTATTAGTAAGGCAGAATTCTGTTTTTTTGGCCCATACTCAGATTCTGACCACAGTGGAACAGGGATTATTCTCACAGTTTCAGGGCACAAAAGTTCTACAGACTACATCATAGAACAGGCAAACATCTCTCTTTGAATCATATTTCTGTGGAATAGTTGAAAACATACAAGTCCCTAGAAACACCTGAAGCTTAGGACATTGCATCTTCCACCCTGAAAGCAGAGCTCGACTTTCACAAAGAGTTAAAAGTCAAGTAATAGGCTGTAGAAATGAGCAAACAATAAAATTATTCTCATCATAGAAGGCTACTATGCTGATATGGAAGATTAAAACACACACTCAAAAGATAACAAAATCAAAGCTCCTACATCCAAAGCTTCCAAGAAAAATATAAATTAATCTCATGCTATGGAAAAATTAAAAGACATTTTGAAAATCAGGTAAAAGAAGTAAAGGAAAAAATCGAAGAAAAAAGTGAGAGTGATGCAAGAAAATCATGAAAAACAATAACCTGGTAAAGGAGACACAAAAATACTCAACCATGATAACATAAAATATGCAAGGACCAATTTTTATACCAAAAAGAAGTACAAAAAGAAAATGAGAAATTTTTTAAAAGAATTGACCAAATGATAAGAGAAGCATAAAAATTCACTGAAGAAAACAAAAAATATTGCCAAAACAACTGATATGAGATGATCCATTAATGGAGGGAGCAATCTGCATTCAGAAGGAGGATCATGGGAAGTGAATGTGGATAACAATATAGTTTTTTTCCACTTTTTTGTTGTTTGCTTGATTTTTGTTTTCCTGTTTTTTTCTTTTTGATTTGATTTTTCTTTTGCAGCATGATAAATGTAGAATTATATATAAAATAATTGTACATGTTTAACATATATTGCATTATTTGCTATCTAGGGGAGAGTGTGGAGGAGGGAGGGAGAAAAGCTTGGAACACAAGATTTTGCAAGGGTGAATGTTGAAAACTATTTTTGAATGTATTTTGAAAATAAAAAGCTATTCCTTTAAAAAAAAAAAAAAAAGGAAAAAAAATAAACTGACCTAGAAAATAGATCCTGGAGAAATAGTTTTAAAATTATTGAACTACCTGAAATAACATGAATAAAAAAAGAGTTGAGACAACATTTTTCAAGAACTTATGAAAGAAAACATCCCTAGAGCTAGAAAGTAAAATAGAAATTTAAAGAATCCTAGACCACCTGATGAAAACTTCCAGGAATATTGTAGTCCAATTCCAGAGCCCCTAGTTAAAGTAGGAAATCCTGCAAGCATCAAGAAAGAAATAATTCAGATATTACGCAAACACATTCAATTTCACAGAGTACTTTACAGCTTTTACATTAAGTAATAGGAGGGCATGAAATACAATATTCCACAGGGCAAAAAAAGCTAATTTTTGTGACCAAAAATTACCTATCAACTGAGTACTATCATTTTGGTTAAAAAAAAAAAAAAAAATTCTATAGCATAGAGGACTTTTCAAGCATGCTTCATGAAAAGACCAGAGCTGAATGAGACATTTAAATAAAAAAAACAAACAAACAAACAAAAAAAAACTTACAAGAAGCCTAAAAAGGTAAACAGGAAAGGTAAATCATAACATATTTAATAAAGTTAAATTGTTTACATTCCAACACAGGAAGATCATACATGTAACTTATCAGAATTTGTTTTATTATTAGTCAGTTAGAAGGAATATATGTAAACAGATGATAGGTGTGGATTGAAGGTGAAAGGCTGATATTTAAAAAATAAAATAGTGAGAAAACAATGTACTTAGAAAAGAAGAAAAGGGAAACATAGAATGGGGTAAATTATCTCACATACAATAGGCAAAAATAATAATAATAATAATTTATATTCAAGGAAAAGAGGGGGAAGATTAGGGGAAGTGATTGAACCTTACTCCCATCAGAATTAGTTAAAAGAGGTAATCAGGTACACACTAAGTTTAATGTATAAATCAATATTACCATCCAGGAGGGGAAAAAAATAAGAGAAGGAGCATTGATAGAAACAAAGACAGATGGGGGAATGGAGCTAGGGAGTAGTTAAACACTTTTTCAAAAGAGAGAAAGAATAGAATAAATGAAGGGGAAATGGAGGAAAATAGAGTTAAAATAGTAACCATGGGAAACAATGAAGCAAATTTCATTGATAAATACTTCATTTTTCAAACATATAGAGCGATGAATCAAATTTATAAAAATTAGAGCAAGTCTCCAATAAATCATAAGAAGACATGAACAGTTTTCACATGAAATAACGTATTTATAGCCATATTTTGAAAAGTCCAATACACTATTGATTAGAGAAATGCAAATTAAAACAATTCAGAGGTCTTACCTCATAATTATCAAATTGGTTAATAATATAGAAAAAGAAAATTTAAAATGGTGGAGGAGACATGAGAAAAATGAAACATTAATACATTATTGATGGAGTTTTGAACTAATTCAACCATTTTGTAGAGCAATTGGAGCTATGTCGAAATGACATTAATATCACTTTTCACTTTCACTTAGCACTACTTATTGCTAGACCTATATCCCAAGAGAGATTTTTAAAAGGAGGAAAAGGACCTATCTATGCAAAAATATTTATTGCAATTATTTTCTGCTGATGACATATTGGAAACTGAAGGGATGCCCATCAATTGGGGAATGACTAAACAACATCTGATAAATAATTATGATAGAATACTACTGAGTTAGAAGAAATGATGAGCAGTATGCTCTCAGAAAAACAATGAAAGACTTTCATGAGCTGATGCAAAGGTAATTGTACTATATACAAAGTAACAGCAATATTGTAAGATGATTTGCTATAAATGTTTTATCTCTTCTCAGCAATATAATGATCCAAGATAATTCTGAAGGACTTATGTCTTCTCATACAAAGAACTGATGATGTCTGAATACTGACTGAAGCATGCATTTTTACTTTATTTTTCTTGAAGAATTTTAAAATTTTTGTTTTGTCTCTTTGTGTGGATTTTTGGGGGATGAATTTTTTTGTTTTCTTTCATAACATGACTATTATGGAAATAGCTTGCTTTCTCATTGAGGTGAAGAATGGGTACAGAGAAAGGTGTGTTTGTGTGCTTGCAATCATCTTTATATAGACATATATACATGCATATATTTAAAGAGATATATAGAGAACGATATATAGATATGTTTATATATACAGTCTATAAATGATCATATTTTTCTGTATTTGTAATACAAACATGTCCAAAATATGTTCCCAGATAATGATACTGAATTATATCATATACATTCCAAAGACATACTGAATGACAAAATCTAACAAATGAAATTCAGATCTCTAAATATACTTTGGGAGTTATAACATGTGCCAATCAGCATACTGTGAGATGCTATTGCTTTTTATTTTGCTAATAAATCTTCAATGAAAATGTTGACTTTACTTGCCAAGTATATTTTGGGGAAAATAAGAGTATTTGTTGCCTGATTTGATTTCTGAGTCCCTTTAAGCCTTTGTTTTGGTAACTGCATTACAGCTTAATCATCATAGTTTCTGATGAGATTATGATTATTGCCCCCTCTTACTCCTGACCAAATCTGCCCCTAGTCTTGAGCTTCACAGAAATCACTAATCATGGGTCTTACTAGAACAATAAGCAGCCACATTTTCTGGAACCACATCATCAGATTAACACATAACACAGAGCTCAGTCAATTAAAAAGCAGATGGGAGTGTGATAAGCCAAGATATTGTAGAGAGTAGACAAAACTTTGTCTGAGCTCTTCTTAGTTTGCCTCATAATCAACACTAAATAAAGCTCTTTAATGGATTTTGGAGTGATAGAACCCAAATATTTGGTGTGTAAACAATTTCCAGCACAAGATATATTGGAAGAACTTCAGGAAAGGTTATTTCAATTGGGTGGGTGAAGGGAGGCACATGGTCCAGTGCAACTGTGGTAAGGGGAGGACCAAAGCATAGAGGCTCCACTTGGGGAATCAAGTGGGAAATTTTTACCCAAAATACAGAAGCATTGGCTATTCTTCCTTTGTTCAGAATGGCAGTGGATCAGCAGAGTAGTTGCAAGACACAAGTACAGAAAGCACGTTTTGATCCCCTGAACACCAGCATAAAAGGCTGGATTCACCCAGACCCATTCAGCACAGTGGGAAACCCTGTAGCACTACCAGTCCTAGTGTAGTGAGAAGCCCCTCTTGCCCTATAGAGGAAGCTTGTGACAATCTCCCCTTTATCCTACCAATAGATCTCAACCTTTAAAAATGTGCATAAAAATAAAAAGACCTCCAATCACAATTATCTACAGTGCAGAGAGAGAACAGAATCCAAATAAGGAGGACACTAAAGATGAAAAACTTTCAGATAAAGCCTAAAATGGGGATATAAATTAATCTCAAACTCAAAAGACTGTCTTATAATAATTCAACAAGGATCTTAAAAGACAGAAGAAAAATGGGGAAAGAAAATGGGAACTTTGAAAGAGAGTTTGAAAAAGTAAATTCAGAAATTGATTAAATCAAGCAACTTCTTAAAATTAAATTTGGTAAAATGAGAAAAAAAGGACTGAAGAAAAAATAATGTTTCTTTTTTAAATGTTTAATCTATTTACAAAACATATGCATGGGTAATTTTTTTTAAACATTCACCCTTGCAAAACCTTCTGTTCCAAATTTTCTTTTCCTTCCACTCACCCCCCACTCTAGATGGTAGGTAGTCCAATGCATGTTAAATATGTTAAATCTAATATATGTATACATATTTATACAGTCATCTTGCTGCACAAGAAAAATCAGATCTAGAAGGAAAAAAAAATATTTGAGAAAGAAAACAAAAATGCAAGCAAACAATAATAGAAAAAGCGAAAATGTCATGTTGTTGTCCAAACTTATTTCCCATAGTTCTCTCTCTGGCTGTAGATGGCTCTCTTCATTATTGGACAATGTGAATTCGTTTAAATCAACTCATTGTTGAAAAGAGCCATTTCCATTAGAATTGATCATGGCATAATCTTGCTGCTGCTGTGTACAATGTTCTCTTAGTTCTACTCACATCAATTAGTATTATTTCATATAAGTCTGTCCAGGCCTCTTTGAAATCATCCGGTTGATCATTTCTTACAGAAAAATAATATTCCATAATGTATTCAGATATTCTGCAATTGATGGGCATCTATTGAATTTCTAGTTTCTAGCCACTACTAAAAAGGCTACCATAAGCATCTTTGCATGTGTGGGTCCCTTTCCATTCTTTAGGATCTCTTTGGGATATGAGCCCAGTAGTGACACTGCTGGATTAAAGGTTATGGACACTTTGATAACTTTTTGAACATGGTTCCAAACTGCTCCCCAGAATAGTTGGATTCATTTACAATTCCACCAACAAAGTATAAATGTCCCAGTTTTCCCACATACCCTCCAACATTTGTCACTAGAAGAAAAATCTTCTTTAAAAATATTTGGTGAAATGGCAAAAGAAAACAAATGCTTTAAAAGTTCAATTGGCCTAATACAAAAGGAAGTCAAAAAGGTCACAAAAAATAATGCACTAAAAATTATAATTGGACAAATGGAGATGAATGACTCAATGCAATACCATGAATGAGTCAAACAACAACAAAATTTAAAAATTAGAAAATGTAAAATACTTCATTGGAAAAACAATCAACCTAGAAAATAGATCTAGGAGAGACAGTCTAAGAATTATTGGAGTACCTGAAAAAAAAAAAAATGAAAAAAAGAGATGGGCAACATCTTTCACGGAATCATCAAGGAAAACTGTCCTGGTGTTCTAGAACCATAGGATAAGAAAGACATTGAAGGAATCCACCAATCATGCCCTGAAAGAGATTTCAAAATGAAAACACCAAGGAATATTGTAGCTAAATTACAGAATTACCAAATAAAGAAAAAACAAAAAACAAAAAACAAAAACAAAAAAAAAAAATTTCAAGATTTTCAGGTTGTCAAAGGATCTTGGTCTGCACCCAAGAATCAATTATGTAGCAAAACTACGTATTATCTTTAGGGAGGAAAGAGGAATATTAAGTAAAATATATACTTTTCTTTTTTTTATTTTATAATTATAAATTTTTTGATAGTATATATGCATGAGTAATATTTTTATAACATTATCCCTTGTATTCATTTTTCCAAATTATCCCCTACCTCTCTCTACTCCCTGCCTTAGAATACAGGCAATCCCATACATTTAACATGTGTTACAGTATAACCTAGATACAATATATGTGTGTAAATACCATTTTCTTGTTGCACATTAAGTATTAGATTTCGAAGGTAAAAGTAACCTGGGTAGATAGACCGTAGTGCTAACTATATACATTCACTTCCCAGTGTTCCTTCTCTAGGTGTAGTTGTTTCTGTCCATCATTGATCAACTAGAAGTGAGTTGGATCTTCTTTATGTTGAAGATATCCACTTCCATCAGAATACATCTTCATAAAACATTGAAGTGTACAGCGATCTTCTGGTTCTATTCATTTCACTCAGCAACAGTTGATGTAAGTCTCTCCAAGCCTCTCTGTATTCCTCCTGCTGGTCATTTCTTACAGAGCAATACTATTCCATAACCTTCATATACCATAATTTACCTAACCATTCTCCAATTGATGGACATCCATTCATCTTCCAGTTTCTAGCCACTACAAAAAGAGCTGCCACAAATATTTTGGCACATACAGGTCCCTATCTCCGCTTTAGTATTTCTTTGGGATATAAGCCCAATAGCAGCAATGCTGAATCTAAGGGTATGCACAGTTTGATAATTTTTTGGGCATAGTTCCAAATTGCTCTCCAGAATGATTGGATTCTTTCACAACTCCACCAACAATGCATTAGTGTCCCAGTTTTCCCACATCCCCTCCAACATTCATCATTATTTGTTTCTGTCATCTTAACCAATCTGACAGGTGTGTAGTGGTATCTCAGAGTTGTCTTAATTTGCATTTCTCTGATCAGTAGTGATTTGGAACAATCTTTCATATAAGTGGGTATAGTTTCAATTTCATCATCTGAGAATTGTTTGTTCATATCCTATGACTATTTATCAATTGAAGAATGGTTTGATTTCTTATAAATTAGGGTCAGTTCTCTATAGATTTTGAAAATGAGACCTTTGTCAGAACCTTTAACTATAAAAATATTTTCCCAATTTGCTACTTTCCTTCTAATCTTGTTTGCATTAGTATTGTTTGTACAGAAACTTTTTAGTTTGATGTAATCAAAATCTTCTATTTTGTGATCAATAATGATCTCTAGTTCTCCTCTGGTCATAAATTCCTTCCTCTTCCACAGGTGTGAGAGGTAGACTATTCTGTGTTCCTCTAATCTATTTATGATTTCATTCTTTATGCCTAAATCATGGACACATTTTGATCTTATCTTGGTATATGGTGTTAAGTGTGGATTCATATCTAATTTGTGTCACACTAATTTCCAGTTTTCCCAAGAGTTTTTTTTTCAAATAATGAATTTTTATCCCAAATGTTGGTGTCTTTGGGTTTGTTAAAGACTAGATTGCTATAGATGAACACTTTTTTGTCCTTTGTACCTAATCTATTCCACTGATCGACTAGTCTATTTCTTAGCCAATACCAAATGGTTTTGGTGACTGCTGCTATATAATATAGCTTTAGATCAGGTACACTTAGACCACCTTCCTCTGCCTTGTTTTTCATTAGTTCCCTTGCAATTCTAGACCTTTTATTCTTCCATATGAATTTTGTTGTTATTTTTTCTAGGTCATTAAAATAGTTTATTGGGAGTCTGATTGGTATAGCACTAAAGAAATAGATTAGTTTGGGGAGTATTGTCATCTTTATTATATTCGCTCGGCCAATCCAAGAGCACTGAATGTCTTCCAATTATTTAAATCTGACTTTATTTTTGTGGCAAATGTTTTGTAATTTTTTCTCATATAAGTCCTGGCTTTTCTTTGGTAGATGGATTCCCAAATATTTTATCCTCTCAACATTTGTTTGGAATGGAATTTCTCTTTGTATCTCTGGCTGTTGCATTTTCTTGGTGATATATAAAAATGTTGAAGATTTATGTGGATTTATTTTGTATCCTGCCACTTTGCTAAAATTCTGAATTATTTCTAATAGCTTTTTAACAGAGTCTTTGGGGTTCTCTAAGTATACCGTGCTGTCATCTGCAAATAGTGATAGTTTGATTTCCTCATGTCCTACTCTAATTCCTTGAATCTCTTTCTCGGCTCTTATTGCCGAGGCTAGCGTTTCTAGTACTATATTGAATAGTAATGGTGATAGTGGGCAACCTTGTTTCACTCTTGATGTTACAGGGAAAAGTTCTAGTTTATTGCTATTACATATAAGGTTTACTGATGTTTTTAAATATATGCTCCTGATTATTCTAAAGAATAGTCTATTTATTCCTATACTCTCAAGCATTTTTAGGGAATGCATGTTGGATTTTATCAAATGCTTTTTCTGCATCTATTGAGATGATTATATGTTTTTTTTATTAATTTGATTATTAACATGGTCAATTATACTAATAATTTTCCTAATATTGATCCAGCCCTGCATTCCTGGTATAAATCCTACATGATCATAGTGTATTATCCTGGGGATGATTTTTCTGAAATCTTTTTGCTAATATCTTATTTAAGATTTTTAGCATCAATATTCATTAAGGAAATTGGTCTACAGTTTTCTTTCTCAGTTTTCGTTCTACCTCGTTTAGGTATCAGTACCATGTCTGTGTCATAAAAGGAGTTTGGTAGGACTCCTTCATTCCTTATTTTTTCAAATAGTTTATATAACATTGGCGCTAATTGTTCTTTAAATGTTTGGTAGAATTCACATTTAAATCCATCTGGTCCTGGGGATTTTTTCCTGGGGAGTTGATTAATAGTTTGTTCTATTTATTTTTCTGAAATGGGACTATTTAAGTAATTTATCTCCTCCTGTCTTAATCTAGGAAGCCTATAATTTTGGAGGAAGTCATCCATTTCACTTAGGTTATCAAATTTATTGGCATAAATTTGGGCAAAGTAACTCCTTATTATTTCTCTAATTTCCTCTTCGTTGGTGGAAAGATGCCCCTTTTTATTTGTAACACTAACAATTTGATTTTCCTTTCCTTTTTCTGATCAGATTTACCAAAAGTTTATCTATTTTATTGGCTTTTTCATACAACCAAATCTTGCCTTTATTTATTAATTCAATAGTTTTTAAGTTTTTTTTTATTTTATTTCATTTTTTTTACTTTCAATATTATTGATTTCTCCTTTTAATTTTTGTATTTCAAGTTTGATTTTGGTTGGGGGTTTTTCTAGCTTTTTAAGTTGCAGGCCCAATTCATTAATCTTCTGTTTCTCTATTGTGTTCAAATAAGCCTCTAAAGATATAAAATTTCCCCTGATTACCACTTTAGCTGCATCTCACAGATTTTGGTATGATGTCTCATCATTGTCATTATCTTGGGTGAAATTATTAATTGTTTCTATAATTTGCTGTTTCACCCAGTCATTTTCCAAGATGAGATTATTCAGTTTCCAATTACTTTTTGGTCTATTTACCTCTAACTTCTTATTGAATGTAATTTTTATTGCTTTGTGGTCTGAAAAGAAGGCATTTATTATTTCCTCCTTTCTGCATTTAATTTTGAGATCTTTATGTCCTACTATATGGTCAATTTTTGTGTAGGTTCCTTAAAGTGCTGAGAAGAAAGTATATTCCTTTCTATCTCCATTCAGTTTTCTCCAAAGGTTTATCATACCTAGTTTTTCTAATGTTCTATTTACTTTTTTAATTTCTTTCTTGTTTGTTTTGTGGTTTGATTTGTCTAAATCTGAGAGTGCAAGGTTGAGATCTCCCACTATTATAGTTTTACTGTCTATTTCTACTTGAAATTCTATTGACTTTTCCTTTAGAAAGTTAGATGCTATACCACTTGGTGCATATATGTTTAAAATTGATATGGCTTCATTGTTTATGCTACCTTTTAGCAGGGTATAGCTTCCTTCCTTATCTCTTTTATTTAGATCATCTTCTGCTTCTGCTTGATCTGAGAGAAGGATAGCTACCCTGGCTTTTTTGGCTTTACCTGAAGCATAATAGATTCTGCTCCAAGCTTTTACCTTTACTCTGTATGTATCTCTCTGCTTTAAGTGTGTTTCCTGTAAACAACCTATTGTAGGGTTCTGACTTTTGATCCAGTCTGCTATCCGTCTCCATTTGATGGGAGAGTTCATCCCATTCACATTTACAGTTAAAATTACTAATTCTATATTTCCTGCCATCATATTATCCCCCAATTATGCTTTTTTCCCTCAATCCCCCTGAACCCCTTCCCCAATATTTTATTTATAGACCCCACTTGTGATGCACAGCCCTCCCTTTTTATTATCCCTCCCTCCTCCTTCCAAATCCCTTCCCTTTTTTTGTACTCTTCCCTTATTCCCCTTTTCCTTTTTCCTTTTCCTCTCCCCCATTTAATGAGGTGAAAGAGAATTATCTGAAAAACAAATATGTCAATTATTTACTCTTTAAGCCTACTCTGATGAGAGTAAGTTTCACACAATGTTTCACTCCCTCTCTAAATTCCCTCAGATGTGGTATATTTTTCTATGCTTCTTCCTGGGATGTAGTTTCCATCTGTTTTATCACTCCTTCCCCTTTTTCTGATACTACCCCCTTCCCTTTACTACTCCCTCCTTTTTTTTTTATATCAGCAAAATCAAATTATCCATGCAAACTTTCTACATATCCACAACAGAGATACAGTTCTCAAGAATCCTTTTTACCTTTTTCTGTTTCTCTTAAATCTTGTGGATATATGTCATATTTTTTGTTTAAGTCTGTTTTTTTTTTTTTCCTTAGAAACAAATGGAATTCCTCTGTTTCATTAAATGACCATCTTCTTCCATGGAAGAAAATGCTACTAAACTTAGCTGGATAGTTTATTCTTGGTTGCAATCTTTGATCTTTTGCCTTTCAGAATATCAGGTTCCAGGCCTTGATCTTTTAATGTGGAGGCAGCCAGAAGAGCCAGTGACCCTTATTGTGGCACCTTGATATTTGAATTGCTTTTTTCTAGTTGCTTGCAGTATTTTTTCCTTTGTTTTGTAGTTTTGCAGCTTAGCCACAATATTCTGTGGAGTTCTTTTTTTAGGGTCTTTTTCAGAAGGTGTTTGATTAATTCTTTCAATGCCTATTTTCCCTTCTGTTTCTGTTATCTCTGTACAGTTCTCATTGATGATTTCCTGTAAAATAGAATCTAAGCTCTTTTTTTGGTCATAGTTTTTGGCAAGTCCAATGATCCTCATTTTATCTCTCCTAGATCTATTTTCCAGGTCTATAGATTTTTCCAGTAAATATTTGATGTTATTCTCCACCCTTTTATTTTTGTTTTGTTTTGTTTTGTTTTGTTTTGTTTTGTTTTGTTTTGTTTTGTTTTGTTTGACTTTTCTTGGGTTCTCAATGAATCATTCATTTCTCTTTGTTCTGTCTTGATTTTTAATGAGTTATTTTCTTCATTCACATTTTTTAGTTCTTTTTGTATATGCCCAATTCAATTTTTAAATGAATTATTTTGCTCTATTAATTTTTTCCATTTCCCTAATTTTTTTAGAAAGTTATTTTCTTTTTCCAATTCAGAAATCCTACTTTCTTGAGACTTTTTTATCTTTTCCAATTTTGAAATCCTACTTTCTTGAGAATTTTTTATCTTTTCCACTTCAGAAATCCTCCTTTCCTGTGATTTTTTAACTTTTTCGAATTCACAAAATTTGTTTCCCTGCATCTCCTGTGAATTCTTTATTTTTTCCAACTCAAATTTCAGAATGTTGTTACTCTCTATCATAGCTTCTCTTTCCTTTCCCAATTTTTCTTCAAAGTCTCTGAACTTTTAATAGTCTCTTCAATGAGAGAGTTACATGATAGGCAACAGGTATCATTCCCCTTTAGACTGTTATCTCTCTACTGTTAACTTCCTTGGGGTTGGATACCCGCTCTTTCTCTGTGTAGAAGGAATCAATTGTTCTCTTCAGCTTTTTACTCATCATTAAAAACATTTAGGGGTCTGCCTTTGGAGTAAGAAGTTTATTTATTTATTTCTTTATCAGCTTCCACCCGGACTGGATGGATGCCGAGGCTCCTGTGTCTGAGCTAAGAAATAGTTCTGGGAGAGAGTTCCCCTCCCTTTCCCTGGAAGTGCCTTATAGGTGATTAGTAAGACTGTGCTGTGAGGGTTGCCCAGTGACACTGTGTGTCCTAAGGACTTCTCTGAGGGTTAAGACTGAACAGTAAAGGTGACACAAAGCACAGCCAATGCATCCAGTGGGGCACGGATATTAGTAGCTAATGTTAAAAGCCCGTGTGCTCAAACTGGAAGTGTCTGCCCAGAATCCGAGGTCCTTATTTCAAAGGTTCCTCTTTTCTGTGATTTCCAATGCTGAGTTCCACAGACTCAGGCCAAGCCCTGTACTATGTGGATTAGATGTTGCCTCAGGCTGTGTTCCTGCCTTTCAGGCTCTTAACTACCCCAAGGTGAAGCCCCGACAGCAGAAAGTGGCTGCACAGCCCTGCAGAGATCTGTTAGGTTACTTCCGGATTGGGGTGGTTCTAGTATCTGGCTTTATATTTTAAAGTGGCTTGATTTCTCTTCTGAACTGCTGTTTTATAAGCAGAGAAGTGCTAATAGCCTGTGCCAGATTCCTCTATCTCAGTGGCTTCTCTGATTCCATAGTTCTCCCCAGCCTGATAGGCACAGTGTGCTAGCACCTAACCATCTGTGCTGGCCTTTTTTCTTCCTCCCCTTGGAACTGACCTTTTCTGTTGAAAATTCAGATTCTCTTCAGCTGGTAAGTTGTGCTTCCAATCATTGTGCTTTCTATCAGTCCAGCATTATTTTTGAGATTGATTTAACTAATTAGTAATGATGAAAGAAGGGAGCTTACAGATTAGTTTGTATCTTCTCCGCCATCTTGGCTCCACCCTCAATATATACTTTTCAAATATTTTTAAAGATTAGAGAATAGAAAAGTTAATTTTCAAATGTAGAAGTTAAGAGAAGCATAAAACAGATAAAAAAGAAAAAGGAAAAAAGGAAGAGCAAAAACAACTATGTTTTTTGAAGGTTAATATGTTTGCATCTCTATATGAGAAGATGATATGTTTAATTCTTAAAAACTGTATCTTAGCAAGGGGTTTACTTAGAGGGTGTAGGTATAATTTGACATTATTGCAAATATATAAAAAAGTAACTAGAGGTGGAAAAGGTATTATACTGAAATAAGAGGAAAGGGGAGGTAAAATATGGTAAATTACATCACACGAAAAGGCAAAAAATGACCATGTATTAAGGCATAAAAGACATCAATTGTATATACATCCTTTTCAGATGCTTCTGCGATAAAACTTATGCAAGATAAAAGATCATGGAAAAATATTCCAAAAATTAATTTGAATCTAATTAATTTCATTCTAAAGAATGAGTCTGTCAAAAAACAAATCATAGAAACAATAAATAAATTAATTCATCAAAGAAAATGACAATAAGACCACATGCCAAAACTTATGAGATATAGCCATTTAAGGGAAAATTTATATCTCTAGATGTATACATGAATAAAGGAGAAAAGAAGATTAATGAATTAGGCATGTAACTTTAAAGAGCTAAAAAAAGAACAAATTAAAAACCATCAATTAAATATCAAATTAGAAATTCTGAAAATCAAAGGAAAGAGTAATAAAATTGAAACTAAGAAAACTATTGAAATAATAGAAAATTAGGACAAAAACATTTTTTAATTTCTTGATTAGCATTTGGTTAATTTAATTATAAAAAGGAAAGAATTAGGAGTATCAAAAGTGAAAAGGATGAATTTACCACTAATGAAGAAGAAAGTAAAGCAATAATTAGAAGCTATTTTGCCCAATTGTATGTAATCTAATCTGATAGCCTAGATGAAATGAGTGAATACTTGCAAAAATATAGATTGGCCAGCATAAGTGATGAAGAAATAAGTTATTTAAACACTCTCATTATAGAAAAATAAATTAAACATGTCATTAATAAGCTTCCTAAGGAAAAATCTCCAGAACCAGATGGATTTAGAAATTATTTCTAGCAAACTTTTAAAGAACAACTAATTCCAATACTATGTAAGCTATTTGGAAAAATAGGGGAAGGAATCTTGCCAAATTCCTTTTATGACACAAACATAGTGCTGATACCTCAACCAAGAAGGATTAAAACAGATATAGTATATTTTAAAACATTTTCCCCAATGTATATTGAAGTAAAAATCTTAAATAAAAAAAAAATTGTAGCAAAGAGATTTTTATCAACTTAACAACAATATAATACAATACAACTGTGTGGAATGTATTCAAGGACTGCAGGGCTGTTTCAATATCAGAAAAAAAAAAACTATCAGTGTAATTGAACATATCCATAACCAAAATAAAAGAAATAATGTTATTATCTCAAACAAATGCAAAAAAAAAATCATTTGACAAAATACACACATTACTATTAAAAACATTATAATGAAAAAAAAAAAGTTTTCTTTGAAATGATAAGTAATATCTATCTAAAACACTCAGCAAACATTTTATGTAGGGGGATAAGCTAAGATCATTCCCAATAACATCAGAAATGAAGCAAGGTTGTCCATTTTCCCCACTATTATTTAATATTATAATGGAAATGTTAGGTTGAGCAAAGGGGAGAAACAAAATAATAAAAGGAATAGAGTAAGTGGTGTGGAAACAAAACTGTAACTCTTTGCAAATAACATGTTAATATGATTCCTTGAGAATCCACTAAAAACCACTAGAAACAATTAGCAATTTTAGCAAAGTTAAATTAAGACATTTTTATATTTTACCAACAAAACTTAGATGTATGAGATAAAAAGAGAAAGCCCACTTAAAAAATTATAAATAATGTAAAATATTTGGTTGTCCACCTTGCCAAGAGAAAGATAGGAAATATATGAACACATCTATAAATCAGTTTTCACACAAATAGTAATATTGAAACAATTGGAAGAATATTAAGTGTTTGTGGATAGACAGAAATAATATTAAAAATGTGAAAATTTTTATCTAAATTAATCTATTTATTCATTGTCACAGCAATCCAACATCCAAAAAGATTTTATAGAGCTAGTAAAAATATAATCAAATTCATCTTTAAAAACACAATGTCACAAATATCAAGGGAATTCATGAAAAAACAATGCCAAGAGGGTGGTATAGTATTTGTAAACCTAAAAGTCTGTTATAAGGCAACAGTCATCAACCCATTTGATACTAGCTCAGTAAAATACTGCTAGATCAGTAGAATAGGTTATACAAACAGGCCACAATAATCAATGACTATACTAACCTACTCTTTCATGAACTCAAAGTGTAACTTCTGGAATAAGAACTATTTTTAATTAAAAATTCTTATTTTTACAACATATGCATGGATAATTTTCAGCCTTCACCCTTATGAAACTTAGTGTTCCAGATTTTTTTCCCTTCCTTCCTTCTACCTTCTCTCCAAGACAGCAAATAATCCAATATATGTTAAACATGTGCAGATGTGCTATGCATATTTCCACAGATATCATGCTTCACACAAAGAAATCAAATCAAAAAAGAAAAAAAAATTAGAAAGAAAACAAAATACAAGCAAACAACGACAAAGTTCAAATACTATAATGCGATCCACACAGGTCCTATAGTCCTCTTTCTGATTTCAGATAGCTCTCTTCACCACAAGAATATTGGAACTGGCCTGAATCATTTCATTGTTGAAGAGAGACACATACATCAGTCTTGATCATCATATAATGTTGTTGTTGCTTGCTTTCCTGGAAAAACTATTTGACAAAAATTATAGGGAAAACAAAAAATAGCACATCAGAAATTAGACACTTACTAACATCTAACAGCAGATACCAAGATATGATTGAAATGGATTCATGATTTAAATACAAAGGATGTTATTATATGCACATTAGAATAAAACAGGATAGTATACTTCTCATATCTGTGGAGAATGGAGGAATTATGGCCTATAAAGATCTAAAGCACATTGTAAAATGCAAAAGAGATAAATTTGATCACATTAAAAGTTTTTGCACACACAGAAAAAACAATGTAGTCAAGATTAGAAGAGAAGCAGAAAGCTGGCCAAAGGGGAAATTACCAGCAGTGCTTCTGGTCCCTGCCTCATTTCTAAAATATATAGAAAATTGACTCAAATTTACAACAAGCCATTTCCCAATTGATAAGTGGTCAAATAATATGAACAGACAATATTTAGATGAAGAAATGAAAACCATTTCTAATAAATGCTCTAAATCACTATTGATTTGAAGAAAACTGGAACAGTAATAGATTGTTCTTGCTGTTGTTTAACTGATCCAACCATTCTGGAGAACAATTTGGAACTATGCTCAAAGGGCTATCAAACTATGCATATCCTTTAATCAAGCAGTATCTCTACCAGATCCGCATCCAAAAGAGATTGCAAAAAAGGAGAAAAGACCTATACTTAGAAAGATGTTTATAACAATCATTTTTGTGTAGCTAGGAACAGGAACCTGAGTTCATAGTCACAAATTAGGGAATGGCTAATTAAGTTATTGTATGTGAATGTAATAGAATATTATTGTTCTGTACAAAATAATCAGCAGGGTGATTTAAGAAAGGATTAAAGAAATTTACATAAACTAATACTAAGTAAAGTATGTACAACCAAGAGAACATTGTACACAGCAACAAGATTATGTCATGATCAAATGTGATGGACTAGGCTTTTTTAAAAAATGAGATGATTCAAGGTAATTTCAATAGACTTATGATGGAGAGATCCATTTGCATTCAGAAAGATATCTATGGGAACTGAGGATAGAGCACAACTTAGTTTTTCCACCCTTTGGTTTTTGTTGTTTTCTTGCTTTTTTTTTTTTTCTTTCTCATTTTCTCCCCTCTTGATCTGTGTAGCATGATAAATCTGTAAATATGTTTAAAAGCATTGCATATGATTAACCTGTATTGGATTAGTGGCATGTGGGAAAGGAAGGAGAAAAAAAAAATTGGAATGCAAGGTTTTTCAAGGGTGGTTGTTGAAAACTATCTTCCCATGTATTTTGAAAAAAATAAAAAGCTGTAATTATTTTTTTAAAGAAAAAAAAAAAGCAAGAAATAAAAAAAAAGAAAGAAAGCAGCAGGAACAGGATGAGTAATTCACATGAAAACCCAAATAAATCTTTTCCCTTGACACCCCTGTATATTTCCCCTTCGCTATTCTTGAGTGAACCACACATTAATACCTTCCTAAGTGAGCTTTTTTGTATGCATACTGGGTAACCACATGCACAATTCCACCGAGTCTTTAGGATCTTCTGAAGTTAGTAAACTCTTCCTATAGTTTTGCAACTTACATATCTTCATTGTAATCAGCATAATTTACTCTCTAAAATCCTTGTCTTTCAATGCTGGTCTGCTCCTTCAGGGAGTCTGGCCCACCAGTTGAGTATATAAATCTCATTAAAATGTCTTTGCTTGGGCTGGAGATTGTCAGAGCCTGAATTTTTTCAGAGGTGTCCTCAAAAGTTTCTAGTTTGTATTTATTTTTCATCATTAATTAAGTAAATCAAGTTTGAATTATATGAATTTCTTCAATTTTTACTATTATAACCTGATAATAACTTTTTGTCTGTTGTTTTGATGAGAAACTAATCTAACTGTGCAAAGACACCTAATTTAGAGATGATTTTTTTTTCAGATTGGTTCATTCCTTTTTCTTTTGACATCATCTAATTTGTTTACATATGTATTATTCTAATGTGAGTATGTATGTATTTTTGTTCAGTATTTGCCCCATGCAATCCTTTCCAAATCTCTTCTCAGAGAAACTAAATTTGAAAATATAGTTTTGAAGCTTTTTAATAATTTATGAAATTTAATTTTTTAGGTTTCATAATCATAAAAATTATTTTCCATTTTATTACCTTCTCTTTTTCTTATGTTCATCTATGTATTAAATATACCTAATATTAAAATAAATTTTGAGTTGGATTGAAAGTTTTTGTCATGTTGATGAGGAGTAAACTGAGGTCCTAAACCGAGATGGGTCAGTTTCTTTCGAGATGTCTAATTATCTCTCTCCTTCCCAAAGTCCCAACAGGTGGGTCCTTTAGCAAATGAATTTAGCTACTCAAGGTTGTGTGGAAACACTAGAGAGTCAGTGGGCAAAATGGCTTCAAGGTACAAGACCAATTTTGCAAAGAATAGATTTTTGAAGACTCTGTTTTATACAAGAGCACAATCATTCAGATGCAGTGATGTAAGGAGGTTCTGGAGAGTGATGTAAATAAGATAAGAATTCTCTTGTTATCTTTTGGGGAGAGACAGAAGTCTCTCCCAAAAAAGGAATTTCCTGCTGGCATTTGGTCTATTTGAGCAGATTAGAATGGGGGCTGTAAACCCCAGCCAGCTCAGATAGCCCAAATTAGTTGACCAGTTCTTGTAATCAAAGATCCAAGTCCCAAAGGAAGTTGGAAATCAAACAAGGAATATCAAGGGGCTACCACCCCCATCAATGTTATTAATATAATAACATATTCATTCTCTGCAACAGATGTTGGGATATAAACTGTGAGATTATAGCTGTAATAAAAATTGCAATTAATTTGCAATAATAATAAATAATGCCAAATAATAAATCACATTTATGAAGCTCTATTTTGTGTATGTGTGTGTGCGTGTGTGTGTGTGTGTGTGTGTGCACGTATATGCATGTGTGTATGCCCATGCACATCACTATATGACAGACAGGGAGAGAAACAGAGACAGAGTATATAGACTAACAGTCAGCAAAAAAGAGATGGGGCACAGACACACAGAGATAGAAGCAGAGAGGGAAAGAAGATGAATAGAGATAGTTGTTTTAGTTAGGTAAGTCAAGAACAGAATTTTAAAGTTAGAAGTAGCGCTTAAGGTATTTTTTTTTCTAATCATATTTTGTGAAATTGAAAAAATATCTGAAACTGCTGTTTACTTTGTAAATAGGGAACTAGTACAAAATAGACCCTCCCCAGGATATGACTCTGTTGTCTTCGATTTTCTTTTTTAAAGTTAGATATCACTGAAGAGCAATTTGGAACTATGTCCAAAGGGCTATCAAACTGTGCATACCTTTTGATGCAGCAGTGTCTATACTTGACTCATATCCCAAAGAGAACACAAAAAAGGGAAATGGATTAACATGTACAAAAATGTTTGTAGTAGGCCTTTACATAGTGGCAAGAAACTGGAAATTGAGTGGATGCCCATCAATTGGAGAATGTCAGAATAAGTTATGGTATTTGAATGCTATGGAATATTATTTTTCTATAAGAAATGATTAGCATGTTGATTTCAGAGAGATCTGGAGAGATTTACATGAACTAATACTAAGTGATGTGAGTAGAACCAGGAGAACATTGTACACACCAACAGCAAGATTATACAATGATCAGTTTTGATGGACGTGGTTTCAAGGTGATTGAGATCAATTCCAATTTTCTTGTGAACAAGAGAACCATCTATACCATGAGAAAGGACTGGGGCAGACTGAATGTGGATCACAACATAGTATTTTTACTTTTTTTGTTGTTGTTTCTTTGCATTTTGTTTATTTTACTTGGGCTTTTCCTTTTTGTTCTGATTTTTTTTTTTAAATATGCAGCATGATAATTGTGGAAATATGTGTAGAAGAATTGCATATTTTTAACATATTGGTTGATGTGTAGGGGAGAGGGTGGGAGGGAGGAAGGAAAAATTTGGAACACAAGGTTTCAGAAGGGTGAATGTTGAAAATTATCTGTCTGTCTATCTATCTATCTATCTATCTATATGTTTTGAAAATTAAAAAAAAAACATTAATAAAATTAAGAAAGTTTTGTATGATTTAGTCTCTAATGGGGAGGCCAAGCAGAGGCAAGGAACCTAATTGAGATTTTCTTTTCTATCCAAGATTTTCATAAAACAATAGACATACCACTGACAGAGAGGAATGATCAGTCACACTTGAAACCCAATCTACTTTACCCAAGTTGCAAAGAAATCATATCACTTGAAAATTATGAAGGGAAGGAATTGAGATAATTCTCATTTCATTTCATTAAAATAGCTACTAGTTGGCATTGTCCTCGGAGCAGGGGAAGTCCAAATGAAGTACTGTTGGTTTAATCATAAAGAAGATACACTCTAATGAGCAGGCCTGGCAGATTATTATATACTTCAACAACAATACTATATGATGATCAATTCTGATGATGTGCCCATCTTCAAAAGGAGATGAACCAAATCAGTTCCAATAGAGCAGTAATGAACTGAATTAGTTATGCCCAAGTGAAAGAACACTGGGAGATGACTATGAATCACTACAAAGAATTCCCAATACCCCTATTTTTTGTCTGCCTGCATTTTTGATTTCCTTCACAGGCTAATGGTACACTATTTCAAAGTCGGATTCTTTTTGTACAGCAAAATAACTGTTTGGACATGTATACATATATTGTATTTAATTTATACTTTAACATATGTAATATGTATTAGTAAACCTGCCATCTGGGGGGGGAGGGGGAAAATTGGAACGAAAGGCTTGGCAGTTGTTAGTGTTGTAATAGCATTGTAACCCATGAATATATTTTGTAAATAAAAAGCTATAATAAAAAAAAAAAGAAAATACACCATAAGTTTTTTTTATCATAATTAGAGATTTCAGACCCAATTAATTAGTTACTGATAGCTTTACTAATAAATTGATCATAGTCAGATAAACTGGCCCATTGTTGAAGTGACAATGTGACATGATTTTGCCAACAGTTTACTGTTAATAGAATAATATCTAGCCTGTTTCAGCATTGTTTTTACTAACTGAAGATACTGTAATTTCAGTCAAAAGATCTTGGGTTAAATTATCCATTCTAGCTGTGTAACCATGAGCAATTTATTGATCTCTCTGAGTCTTAGTTTCTTTTTCTGTACAGAAGTAATTATCTCTGTATGATCTATCTAAAGGGGCTATTAAGAGTTTTGCATGCCATTTGTTTATAAAACTTTAAATCACTTCCTACAATGAATTATTTTTATTGACTCTTAAATGAAATTTCCCATTTGAGAAAGTGCCTCATAGATAAAAAGAAGGTATAATATAAAAGTGTCACTCAAATTTAGCCATGACTAAAATTGGGAAATAACTAAAACTGTTATGAATGTGTGAGAACAGAAAACTAGAGATAGAATCCAAAAGAATAAATAATCTACAAAACAAGCTACTTCAGTCTTCAAAGAACTGCTTTTTATAGTAATTTCTGAATTTAAGGAGACTTGATGTATGCATGTGAAACAACAGTAAAGAAAAACTATTTGATCATTTGGATAGATTATCTTTCAGTGGAGGTGGTATCCTACATAGGATACTGTGAGTTTCAATTGAATCAATCAACTATTATTTTTTTTTCTATGGGGAAAAGCTTAATATCTATTTTACTTTCTTAATTCCTTTTGTTAAATATATATATATATATATATATATATATATATATATATATATATATATATTCATTCTTGTGATTTCCCTAGATGACCTCTTCTAAATTTTTCTTTACCAAATTCAGTAGTGTTTCATTGGAATTTCTAAGTTCATTCAGATTCTCTCTGCATATTCAAAGAGTGAATTCTCTGAAACCAGTGGTAGTTCTTCACTCTACTACAGCTGTAGAGTATGAAGGAGCATCTTTTCTTGGTTGATCCTAATATCTATGCATCCCTTTTTCACTTTCATTCATGCAAAATTTCTTAAAAGGTAAAAATAAAATACATTGTATTTCTTTAGGAAAATAAGCAAAATAGCCTGGATAGAAACTGAACTGGAAGTAATTACAGGGAAAAAAAACAAAAAACAAAAACCAAAAATTAATAAATTAGTTAATAAGAGACTGATTTTAAATAGTTTCCTAAAATACAAACAGGGTGATATTAGAATTCTTTTAGGGGAATTGGAAGAGGCAGCTTTACATTTGTATTTTTATTAGTTTTAGGTTTGGCATATATTGTACTCTAGTGTTGTCTGAATTGATGAGTGAATGAATTGAAGAGAGATTAAAAAAAAACAACAATACTTGACAAGCAACATTCTATGTACTAAAGATGAAACTACAAAAATGAAGACAATGGTTGGTATTGAGAAATTTAAATTACTTAAATTAAAATTTAAATAAAAATATTTTATTAGTATTTTGACTTTACATCATCTTGATTTTTCTCTGTAACCTTCCTCCAACAGAACTATCTTTTAAAACAAAGAATTTCTATTTAAAATGAAAGAGGAAGATGAGAAGAAAAGATCCAGTCAATTGATCAGTGTTAGGATTATTACTAGGTGATAAATTGGTTGTCTGGTACTTAACAATTCTCTGTTTCAGAGATCAAACCTTTAAAGAAGTTTATTCATTGGCCCTTTAAGATGTTCCCTCAAACCCAGGAAGTACCCACAAGCCCATTCTCTGGGAGGATATAAGGAGCGAACATTGAGTGAGGAAATCAGTCTGGATTAGGTCAAGGAGAAGACTTCCCAGGAGAACATCAGGGAAGCTCGAGGAGATTCAAAGACCCAGGATTCAGTGGATTCGCAAGTCCAGCAGATTCACAAGTCTAAAGGAAAAGCCTGTTCATGCACTTCCGGGAGATTCACAACTAGGATTGACTTCCGGGAAACCCACAATCCCACACTCTTGGAGGCAGAGTAACTTTTCTTTCCCACGTGCTGGCTGGAGGCTTTGGATTCAGAGGCACCTCGAGACTGAAGCTGGCTGGAGACATTCTGACAAGAGCTCTTGGGACCCAAAGAGAGAGTAAGGCCTCCAGAAAGCTAGCTGATCCCCAAGTGAAGGAGACAAGACTTGAAGGAGAAAATAAAGCATTTGGAGATAAGATTTGGAAAGAGACAGTAAAGGACTTTAACCCCTGGCTGCATTTTGGGATTATTGAACTGAAACTAAAACTAAAGCTGTGTCCCATAAGCACCCCAAGAAACCTGCCTCCCAGAGTACCATTTACAATCTAGAGAAATAGAACATCACAGATCAGTACCTCAGAAATGCTATTACCTCTTATACTGTACATTTGTTGCAAAAATATACTACATTATATACAAAATGGACACCTATATACTCATACTTTTGCAGAGTAGTGAAAGGAGTGAGTTATCAAATTTCTTCTTTGAGACAGAGATATATTCTACTCAATGAAATGACACTGAATATATGGAGAATGATAGATGGGGAGGATCACGATTGTTTGGAAAGTTATAGAAAATAGTTCTTAGAGGCATAGGGAACTGATTGACATTGTCTTTCAGTAGCAGTGTAAGACTTAAGGGAGCTAAGTGACACAGTGGGTCTATAATTCAGGGACTGGAGTCAGGAAGACAGTTCAAATTTGGCTTTATATACTAATAATATCATGTTGGCCAATTTACTTCACACCTTTTGCCTAATTTTCCTCATCTGTAAAATGGCAGTAATAATAATATACTGGAAGAATCAAATGAGACAATAATTGTAAAACATAGTGCCTAGCACATATTTGGTACCATAAAAATGTTAACTGCTATTATTAGATTTATGCAATGGAATTTAGGAGATAAGGGATTAAGAGCAGTTAAACCTATATGCTAGATGACGGACCAGAAAGTAAAATGAATCATGGATATAATTAGCAAACACATGCTTACATAGGTACATATATATGTGTGTTTTGGCATACAAGGTTTTCATATCTCAAGGTAGCAGGATACTAGGATAAAGATTCTGGGTTTCATAGTGACTAATGACAAGATGGATGACTAAAGAATAAAGTGAAGTTGATATATGATTGGCCACTGGAGATATTATTATATTATGTATTTACTATTTATATCAGGAAACTACCATTATTACCATGTAGAACAGGGGTGGAAATATATATATATATATATATTTTTTTTTTTTTTTTTTTTTTTTTTTGCTAAGGGTCATTTAAATATTTATAATATTATTTATATTCCATAGAAAACCATCAACTTATATAACTCAAGCGGTGGATGGTAGCTAGCTTTCAACTCAATCACCTATGATTGATTATGCAAATTATTTCTCAGGCCTTAAAAGGGCAGCAGGCCAGAAGTGGTAGAAAAATAAATGCCTTGGGTGAGCATTACAAAATTGAGAATTTTAAATCCTCCATCCTGGTCTCCAGACTGAACAAACAAGACAGAAATAAATTTAATTAAACAATGATGCATCAATCTTTTGTTAAGTGCCTAATTATAAAAAATATCTAAATAATAGCCTGGGGGGCGGAGCCAAGATGGTGGAGAAGAAACACACGACTCTGTGAATGTCCTCACTCCCTCACAACCAATTAGATAAATCAGCCTCAGAAATAGCCCTGGACTGATAGATACCACAAGGACTGGAAGCAAGACTTACCAGATGAAGAGAATCTGGAGTTTCAACAGAAAAGGTCAGTTCCCAGGGGAAGAAGAAGATAGGCCAGCACAGATGGCTGGGTGCTAGCATACTGCGCCGATCGAGCTGGGAAGGGCTCTGGGATCAGAGAAGGCACTAAGATAAAGGAATGTGGCACAGGCTGTTAGCTCTTCTCTGCTTATAATATAGCAGTTCAGAAGAGAAAGCTAAAATACTTTAAAAACTAGGGTAGATTAGATTTTCCAGGACCCTGGGGGTGACTCAGCAGATCTCAGCACCAGGGGGTGTGGCCTCAGCTACCACCTGAGAATAGTTAAGAGATTGACAAGTGGGTGGATACGGCCCAAGGCAACACACATTGCCTAGCTTAGCTGGAGGAAGTGGAACTGAGATCTAGAAGTCCCAGAGAAGCGGAACCTTTGAACTAGGGACCACGGTTTCTGGCAGACACTTCCAGTTTGAGTGCAGGGGCTTCTCACTTCACCTGCTGCAGACATCCACGCCCCACCGGGAAGCATAGGCTGGGCTTTTTGCCTTCTTTACTGTTCAATCTCAACCTCAGGGAAGCCACTAAAGCACAGCGCCCTCGGGGCACAGCAGTGCTAGTCACATCTGAGGCACTTCCAGGGAGGGGGTGGGGAACTCTCTCCCAGAGCTCTACCTTAGCTCAGGCACAAGAGCCACTGCATCCATCCAGTCTGGGAGGAAGCTGGTAAAGAAGAAAATAAATAATTTCCTACCCCAGGGACAGACCCCAAAAGATTTTTTAAATATGAACAAAAAAGCCAGAAAAACTATAGATTCCTTCTACACAGAGAAAGAGCGGGTATCCAACCCCAAGGAAGTTAACAGCAGAGAGACAGCAGATAACAACCTAAAGGGGAATGATTCCTGCCCCCCATCACATAACTCTCTCCTAGAAGAGACTATTAAAAAGTTAAGAGAGCTTGAAGAAAAATGGGGAAAGGAAAGGGAAGCTATGATAGAGAATAACTTCGTCCTGAAATTGGAGTTGGAAAAAATAAAGAATTCACAGGAGATGCAGGGAAACAAAATTTGTGAATTAGAAAAGGTTAAAAAATCACAGGAAAGTAGGATTTCTGAATTGGAAAATATAAAAAAGTCTCAAGAAAATAGAATTTCTGAATTGGAAAAAGAAATTATTCTCAAAAAAAAAATTAGGGAAATGGAAAAAAATTCAATAGAGCAAAATAATTCATTTAAAAACGAAACTGGGCATTTACAAAAAGAACTAAAAACTGTGAAAGAAGAAAATAACTCCTTAAAAGTCAGGATGGAACAAATAGAAATGAATGATTCACAGAGAACCCAAGAATCAGTCAAACAAAACAAAAAAAAAAAAAAAAAAAATGAGAAGCTGGAGAACAAAGTCAAATACTTACTGGGAAAATCTATAGACCTGGAAAATAGATCTAGGAGAGATAATCTGCGGATCATTGGACTTCCCGAAAACTATGACCAAAAAAAGAACCTAGATTCTATTTTACAGGAAATTATCAAAGGAACTGTCCAGAGATAATAGAAACAGAAGAGAAAGTAGATGTGGAAAGAATTCATCGAACTCCTTCTGAAATAGACCCTAAAAGAAGAACACCATGGAATATTGTGGCTAAGCTGCAGAATTACCACACAAAGTAGAAAATCCTGCAAGCAGCTAGAAAAAAACAATTTAAATGCCAAGGTGCCACAATAAGGGTCACTCAAGATCAGGCTGCCTCCACATTAAAAGATAGAAGGGCCTGGAACCTGATATTCCATAAGGCAAAAGATCAAGGACTGCAACCAAGAATGAACTACCCAGCTAAGTTTAGCATCTTTTTCCATGGAAGAAGATGGTCATTCAATGAAATAGAGGAAATCTATATGTTTCTAAGAAAAAAAACAGACTTCAACAAAAAATTTGATCTACATCCACAAGACTGAAGAGAAACAGAAAAAGGTACACAGAACGCTTGAGAACGGTAACTCTGTTGTGGATATATAAAAAGTACTCAAGGGTAATTTCATTTTACTGATATAAAAGAAAAAAAAGGGGGGGTGTAGTAAAGGGAAGGAGGTCGTTTGAGAAAAAGGGGAAGGAATGATAAAAAGAGGGAAACTACATCCCAGGAAGAGGCATAGAAAATATACCGTATCTGAGGGAATTTAGTGAGGGGGAGAATCATTGTGTGAATCTTACTCTCATCAGGAGAGGCTCAAAGAGTAAATAATTAACATAATTGTTTTTCAGAGAATTTTCTCTCACCTCATTAAAAGGGGGGAGAGGAAAAGGGAAAAGGAAAAGGATAATAAGGGGAGAGGAAAAGGGAAAAGGAAAAGGATAATAAGTGAAGGAACTTGGAGGGAGGGGGGAGGGATACTAAAAAAAAGGGAGGGTTGCGCATCACAAGGAGGGGTCTGTAAATTAAATATCGGGGAGGAGGATCAGGGGGGTCAAGGGAAAAAGCATAATCTGGGGATAATATGATGGCAGGAAATACAGAATTAGTAATTTTAACTGTAAATGTGAATGGGATGAACGATCCCATCAAACTGAGACTGATAGCAGATTGGATCAAAAAGCAGAACCCTACAATATGTTGTCTGCAGGAAACACACTTAAAGCAGGGAGATACATACAGAGTAAAGGTAAAAGATTGGAACAGAGCCTATTATTCTTCAGGTAAAGCCAAAAAAGCAGGGGTAGCTATCCTTATCTCAGCTCAATCAAAAGCAGAAGTTGATCTAGTTAATAAAGATAAGGAAGGAAACTATAGCCTGATGAAAGGTAGCATAAATAATGAAGCCATATCAATACTAAACATATATGCTGCAAGTGGTATAGCATCTAACTTTCTAAAGGAAAAGTTAAGAGAATTGCAAGAAGAAATAGACAGTAAAACTATAATAGTGGGAGATCTCAACCTTGCACTCTCAGATTTAGACAAATCAAACCGCAAAACAAACAAGAAAGAAATTAAAAAAGTAAATAGAACATTAGAAAAACTAGGTATGATAGACCTTTGGAGAAAACGGAATGGCAATAGAAAGGAATATACTTTCTTCTCAGCAGTTCATGGATCCTATACAAAAATAGACCATATATTAGGACATAAAGATCTCAAAATTAAATGTAGGAAGGCAGAAATAATAAATGCCCTCTTCTCAGATCACAATGCAATAAAATAAACATTCAGTAAAAAGTTAGGGGTAAATAGACCAAAAAGTAATTGGAAACTGAATAATCTCATCTTAAAGAATAACTGGGTGAAAGAGCAAAGTATAGAAACAATTAATAATTCCACCCAAGATAATGACAATGATGAGACATCATACCAAAATCTTTGGGATGCAGCTAAAGCAGTAATAAGGGGAAATTTTATATCTTTAGAGGCTTATTTGAAGAAAATAGAGAAAGAGAAGATTAACGAATTTGGCTTACAACTTAAAAGGCTAGAAAAAGACGAAATTATAAACCCCCAACCAAAAATTAAACTTGAAATACAAAAATTAAAAGGAGAAATCAATAATATTGAAAGTAAAACAACTATTGAATTAATAAATAAAACCAAGAGTTGGTTTTATGAAAAAGCCAATAAAATAGATAAACCTTTGGTAAATTTGATCAGAAAAAAGAAAGAGGAAAATCAAATTGTTAGTGTTACAAAGAAAAGAGGGATCTTTCCACCAATGAAGAGGAAATTAGAGAAATAATAAGGCGTTACTTTGCCCAACTTTATGCCAATAAATTTGATAACTTAAGTGAAATGGATGACTTCCTCCAAAAATATAGGCTCCCTAGATTAACAGAGGAGATAAATTGCTTAAATAGTCCCATTTCAGAAAAAGAAATAGAACAAGCTATTAATCAACTCCCCAGGAAAAAATCCCCAGGGCCAGATGGATTCACATGTGAATTCTACCAAACATTTAAAGAACAATTAGCCCCAATGTTATATAAATTATTTGAAAAATAGGGGATGAAGGAGTCCTACCAAACTCCTTTTATGACACAGACATGGTACTGATACCTAAACCAGGTAGATCGAAAACTGAGAAAGAAAATTATAGACCAATCTGCTTAATGAATATTGATGCTAAAATCTTAAATAAGATATTAGCAAAAAGACTTCAGAAAATCATCTCCAGGATAATACACTATGATCAAGTAGGATTTATTCCAGGAATGCAGGGTTGGTTTAATATTAGGAAAACTATTAATATAATTGACCATATTAATAATCAAATTAATAAGAACCATATGATCATCTCAATAGATGCAGAAAAAGCATTTGACAAAATCCAACATCCATTCTTACTAAAAACTCTTGAGAGTATAGGAATAAATGGACTATTCCTTAGAATAATCAGGAGCATATATTTAAGACCGTCAGTAAGCATAATATGCAATAGAAATAAACTACAACCTTTCCCAGTAAGAGGAGGAGTGAAACAAGTTTGCCCACTATCACCATTACTATTCAATATAGTACTAGAAACGCTAGCCTCAGCAATAAGAGCCGAGAAAGAGATTCAAGGAATTAGAATAGGAAATGAGGAAATCAAACTATCACTTTTTGCAGATGACATGATGGTATACTTAGAGAACCCCAAAGACTCTGCTAAAAAGCTACTAGAAATAATTCAAAATTTCAGCAAAGTGGCAGGATACAAAATAAATCCACATAAATCCTCAGCATTTTTATATATCACTAACAAAATGCAACAGCAAGAGATACAAAGAGAAATTCCATTCCAAACAAATGTTGAGAGTATAAAGTATTTGGGAATCCATCTACCAAAGAAAAATCAGGAATTATATGAGAAAAATTACAAAACACTTGCCACAAAAATAAAATCAGATTTAAATAATTGGAAAGACATTCAGTGCTCTTAGATAGGCTGAGCGAATATAATAAAGATGACAATACTCCCCAAACTAATCTATTTATTTAGTGCTATACCAATCAGACTCCCAAGAAACTATTTCAATGACCTAGAAAAAATAACAACAAAATTCATATGGAAGAATAAAAGGTTGAGAATTGCAAGGGAACTAATGAAAAAAAAGTCAGAGGAAGGTGGTCTAAGTGTACCTGCTCTAACGCTATATTATATAGCAGCAGTCACCAAAACCATTTGGTATTGGCTAAGAAATAGACCGGTAGATCAGTGGAACAGATTAGATACAAAGGATAAAAAAGGGTACATCTATAGCAATCTAATCTTTGACAAACCCAAAGATACCAACATCAGGGATAAAAATTCATTATTTGGAAAAAAAAAACTGTTGGGAAAACTGGAAATTAATACTTAACACTTAACACCATATACCAAGATAAGGTCAAAATGGGTCCATGATTTAGGCATAAAGAGGGAGATAATAAATAGATTAGAGGAACAGAGGATAGTCTACCTCTCAGACTTGTGGAGGAGGAAGGAATTTATGACCAGAGGAGAACTAGAGATCATTATTGATCACAAAATAGAAGATTTTGATTACATCAAACTAAAAAGTTTCTGTACAAATAATACTAATGCAAACAAGATTAGAAGGGAAGTAACAAATTGGGAAAATATTTTTAAAAACAAAGGTTCTGACAAAGGTCTCATTTCCAAAATATATAGAGAACTGACCATAATTTATAGGAAAGCAAACCATTCTCCAATTGATAAATGGTCAAAGGATATGAACAGACAATTCTCAGAGGAAGAAATTGAAACTATATCCACTCACATGAAAGAGTGTTCCAAATCACTACTGATCAGAGAAATGCAAATTAAGACAACTCTGAGATACCAATACACACCTGTCAGATTGGCTAAGATGACAGGAACAAATAATGATGAATGTTGGAGGGGATGTGGGAAAACTGGGACACTAATGCATTGTTGGTGGAGTTGCGAAAGAATCCAGCCATTCTGGAGAGCAATCTGGAATTATGCCCAAAAAGCTATCAAACTGTGCATACCCTTTGACCCAGCAGTGCTACTACTGGGCTTATATCCCAAAGAAATACTAAAGAGCGGAAAGGGACCTGTATGTGACAAAATATTTGTGGCAGCTCTTTTTGTTGTAGCTAGAAACTGGAAGATGAATGGATGTCCATCAGTTGGAGAATGGTTGGGTAAATAATGGTATATGAAGGTTATGGAATATTATTGCTCTGTAAGAAATGACCAGCAGGAGGAATACAGAGAGGCCTGGAGAGACTTAAATCAACTGATGCTGAGTGAAATGAGCAGAACCAGAAGATCACTATACACTTCAACAACAATATTGTATGATTTTGTATTCTGATGGAAGTGGAAATCTTCAACATAAAGAAAAGCCAACTCACTTCCAGTTGATCAATGATCGATAGAGTTAGCTACACCCAGAGAAGAAACACTGGGAAGTGAATGTAAATTGTTAGCACTAATATCTGTCTGCCCAGGTTACATGTACCTTCGGAATCTAATGCTTATTGTGCAACAAGAAAATGATATTCACACACATGTATTGTATCTAGGTTACATTGTAACACATGTAAAATGTATTTGATTGCCTGTCATTGGGGGGAGGGAATAGAGAGGGGGGGGATAATTTGGAAATATGAATACAAGGGATAATATTATAAAATATATATATATATATATATATAATAAAAATTATTAATATTAAAAAAAATACAATTCCCTGAGAGAAGAAACATATTCCGTCCCTAAGAATTCAATGTAATAGTACTGCTTAATCAGATACTTTAGACTCACAGTCAAGTGAAAAAAGAGAATATCAGATCTTTACGAAGAAAAGAGATGATGATGTTGACAGGGAATACAAAGTGCACTGAAATTTCATAGTTTGTAGAGGTTCTCAATGGTAATACAATCTCTATATCCACCTTAAAAAAAAAAAAAAAAAAAAAAAAAAAACAATCAGTAGGATGGTTTTAGAAAGGTCTGGAGAGACTTACTTGAACTGATGCTAAGTGAAGTGAGTAGAATCAAGAGAACATTGCACATGGCAAAGCAAGATAATAACATGATTGCTTCTGATGGACGTGGCTCTTTACAACAGTGAGGTGATACAGGCCAATTCTGTTGTTCTTGTGATGTTAAGAGCCATCTGCACCTGAGAAAGCTCTGTGGGAACTGAGTGTGTATCACAACCTAGTCTTTTCATTTTTGTTGTTGTTTGCTTGCATTTTGTTTTCTTTCTAATTTATTTTTTTTTCCTTTTTGATCTGTTTTTTCCTTATGCAGCATGATAAATTTGGAAATATGTAAAGAAGTATTGCACATGTTATCATATATTGGATTGTTTGCCATCTAGGGAGGGGGTAGAGGGAAGGCAGGGAGAAAATAAAATTTGGAACAAAAGGTTTTACAAGGATGAATATTGAAAACCATGCATGTGTTTTGAAAATAAAAATATTACAAAATTCAAAAATAAATAAATAAATAAATAAATAAATAAATAAATAAATAAATAAATGAAAAATAAATAAATAAATTATAGCCTAGGTCAGATTCAAGGTCAGTAAATTTCCTGACTTTGTGTAATATATTATGTAGTAGGATTAATCAATTAACATTGCCTAATCAACCTCCAAATCAATCAGGCATTCTTCTAAGCAGAGGACTTACAAAGAAAACCAAAAAACACATTCCTGCCTTAAAGGAACTCATATTTCAATAAAACAGGGAATCCACACAGGACTAGTTAGGCATAGAGTGCAAAGGGAGGATTAGCATCTCTGGTGTGAAGGCTTGCTGAAAACTTTTCAGAACTTTTTATCCACCTTTGATGTCCAACTATCACGCAACTCTCACCTGTGGTTCTGAATGCCTTAATATTCTCAATCGCCAAACCCTGATATAGTTGTTGGTAGCCATGCTAAAAAGGCTGAGGGCAACCAACAGGTTTCAAATCTGTCAATGACTTAGACTACTGTATAGCCCAAACATGAGATGTTTGAGTATATGAAAACAATTTGTTCCATCTGTCATGAAAGTGGTTGAAGCAAGAGCTGTGACTTCCTCAGGGTTTGGCCAGATATCAAAGACACCAAAGTCAATTACTTTATCTAGGGCCACTGCTAGTCAGCATAAATGTTATATTGGGAGGTAACATCCAAATATTTAACTTCAAATAAAATATATGCAGTATAAATGGAATACAATCTGAGAGGAAAATAGTGTCAGATTAGGGGGAGGAAAGAATTATGCTAGGAAATAACGAATATCTTTCCAAAACTTTTTGTTTTTATCTGCATTTTTTGAAGCTTAGACTAGTAATCAACAAAACAATTAACCAAACTTTGGTTTAAACTTTGGCTAATTTCTATACTTACTCTGGTAAGAACCTTTTTAATTTCTTCTATGAGACTTGTGTGATAGGGATCAGATCATATCCCCCTTTGGGGATTCATCTGGAGACAATCTGTTTTCAGTCTTCTCAGTGTTTGAAGTCTGTTTTCTCTCTGTATAGACGTTATCTATAATTAGAGTGTGCTTTAAGTTTTTGCGCATTTTGACCAAAAAAAAAAATCATAGAAAACAAATAAACAAAAAAAAGTAAATGTGGTCTGCTTTTTTGGGCAGTATGCATTACCAAGCTTCTATAGACTACAGAAGGTAGCAATGAAGCATCAGTGGAAGAGCAATGCATTATCTGTACAGTGGCCACTCTCTGAGATTCTGAGTCACTCTGGGTGTCAGGTGGATGTGGCCAGGTTCTGAGAGACCCCAATATTTTGGGATTGAAGTTTTTACCCTCTGTGTTTGTAGCTTCTTTGCTGATCTACTGGATTACAACCAGGGCAAAGAAGCTGTCACTGGATAAAATTATCCCTGCAAATTTTCTGATAGCTGTGATTATATGGTACCCCCTCCAGTGTGCTCAGTGTGAGCTGTCTTCTGTGTTCTCGATGCCTGCCTGCAGTCTGTGCCTGGTCTAACAATCCCTGCTCATAAGCAAAAACAGACTTTTTCTGACAAATTTCGAGGATATCTTCTGTTGGTAATGTATTCATGGTTTTCTTTCAGTCAAGTACTAATTTCCGAGGCCGTGTCATGAAAATAAAAAGTATTCTAAGGGCAAGAAAGAGCTTGGATAGATGTGTGTGTCCTCTCTGACTTCTTGGCCAGAAGTCTCACATTCAACATTTTTTAAACAGAAACAGAAACGAATTTCTTAAACATTATTACATCCATGTGCCACAATTTGTTAACTATTCCCCAATTAGTGGGCATCTACTTTTGTTTGTATTTAGAACAGTACTTGTTTGGTAACAAAATAACTTTGTTTCTTATTTTGTTACCAAAAAAGTACTGCTATAAATATTTTGGTTTTACTTGGGACAGACTTTCTATCAATTACTACCTATTTGATTCTTACCCTTGAGCCCAAGGCTCTTCTTACTCTTTTTTATAATCTAATCTAATCTAATCTAATTCCATAGATTCAATTATAATCTCATTTGAAACAATATATTAATCCTCATTCCAATTCTACATCTCCAGCTGCTTCACAAACATCACCAACAGATGCTCCATTGCATCTGAAATTCTACATTTGACAACAGAATTCATTACCTTTCCCTTGAAGTTTCCCATACCTCCAAATTTTTCTATTAATATTTAAGGCATCACTATACTTCAGATTTTCTGAATTCTAGCTCTCTGTATCAACCTTGCTTATCTTCTTGACTTTTATTCTAGTCAGCATGCTGCCACTCTATTCTAGATTTTTATGCCATGTTATCTGATTCTTTCTTTTTTGCTTGCCATCAGGCTTTCCCTCTTAAAATCTATCTTTATAAAAGATTCATTTTCTACCTAAGGCATAAATCATATTGCTCCCTTTTCAAGAATTCCCAATTGACTCTAGTATGAAGTTTCTTACATGGGAATTTAAGGTACATGAAAAATTGCATCTAGCACACATACACAGATAATGCATATCATTCCCTATTACAACTAAATGCTCCAATAAATATCAAATATTTCACATTTTCCATCTACTCAATGAGACATACTTTTCCTATATATAAGCACTTCCTCATTTGCTCAAGAATGTACTCTCTCCATCACAAGTTTTCAGAATCTTCATATCTCTTCAAAATTCAGAAGGCATTATGATTTTTTTTATGAAATCATTACTCTGCTCTCTGATTATTAATAACTCCTTTTCACATATGTAGTTTTCTTTTTTTATTTTAATAATAGGCTAATAATGAAATAATTTATTTTCCCTAATTGTGTATAAAAAGAATTTCAACATTTTTAGGTCCATATTCCCTTCCTTTTCATTTTGAAGTTAAAAATTTAACATGAACATGCAGTCTCACAAAACATATTTCCATATTAATCATATTGCAAAATAAAGCACAGACCAAAACAATACCAACAAAAAGCAAGAAAATAAAAAGGACTTCTATAAAAGAATGCTTAGAGGGCAGAGCCAAGATAAAGAAAAGTAGACATGTCTGTATTTGAGCTCTTCCTGATATCAAGCCTCTGAACTTGTTGTGGAGTGACAGAAACCACAAATATTTGAAGTAAAACAAATATCCAGCAAAATATATTTTGGAAGAACTTCAGAAAAAAGTTTATTTTGATTGGTAGGGATCAGGAAGATGAACAAGTGCAGGTAAAGCACAGAGACTCAGGGTGGTGTAGTGTTCCTCCACCAGGGAATCTACCAGGAGGGTTTTAAACAAAACAAAGTAGCACTGGCTACTTTGTTTTGGTTACAAGCCAGTGGGAATCAGTAGATTATCTGTGATGCATCCAACACAAGTACAAAAGACAAATAGTGAGCCTCTAAACCCTGGAATAATGTGGGACTTGTCCAGACCTACCCAAGACTAGAAATCAGCAGCACTGGCCCAGACCAGATGCTGTAACCTGTACAGGAAGTTTGGAACAATGCCCTAAGAGCAGATCTCAACATTTAACAAATGAGCAAAAAAGCAAAAAGAACTTTGACCATAGAAGTTATTATGGATAAAGAAAATAATCTCAGCTCTAAGCACACTAAAAGAAAATCAGCTCCAGATAAAGCCCAAAATGGTGAAATAAGTTAGTTCCCATCTCACAAAGCTATCTTGGAATAATTTTTAAAAATACATAAAAAGAGAGGTAGAAGAAAAAAAGGAGGAAAGGAAATAAAAATACTGCAGGAAAATTTGGAAAAGGAAACACATAAATTATCTGAAGAAAATGCATTGCAAAATAGATTTGAGGAAATGCAAAAATGCATGTAACTCCTAAGAAAATAGATTTGAAAAATTGGAGAAAAAAAAAAAACTCCTTGAAAAACAGAATTATATGAAATGGAAAATAAATCCATTGAGCAAAATTGCTCATTTAAAAGTGAAATTAGCCAAATGTAAAAGGAGCTAAATAAAGATAACTGAAGAAAATAATTCATTAAAAATAAAATTGAACAAATGAAAATGAATGACTCAATGAGACATCAAGAATCAATCAAACAAAACAACAACAACAACAAAAAAGAAAAATAGTAGAAAATGTAAAATACCACATTGGAAAAATAACTGACTTTGAAAATAAATATAAAAGAGAAAATCTAAAAATTATTGGACTTCCAGAAAACCATAATGCAAAAAAGAACCCAGACATCATCTTTCAGAAAATCAAGGAAAACTGCCCTAATGTCAAATCCTAAAGAATGAATTGATAAAACAAATCATAGGCAAAATTAATACTTTCATTCAAGAGAATGACAATAATTAGAAAGTAGACTAAAATGTAGGGGATGTAGCCAAAGAGTTCTTAGGGGAAATTTTATATTATAGATGCTTACTTGCATAAAACTGAGAAAAAGAAGATAAATGAATTGGGCATGCTACTAAAATGTTAGGAGAAAAAAAAATTAAATCTTCCCAATTAAATGCCAAATTTAAAATTCTGAAAATGAAAAGAGGACATTAATAAAATTGAAAGTAAGAAAATTATTTAAGTAATAAAAAAAACCCTAAGTTTTGGGTTTTATGAAAAACCCAACAACATAGACAAACATTAGTTAATTTGATTTGAAAAAGTCAAAAAGAAAATCATATTGTTCACATTTAAAAAAGGGTAATCTTTTCACCAATGAAGTGGAAATTAGAGCAATAATTAGGAGGCATTTTGCCAAAATATATGTTAATAAATATAATAATCTAAGAGAAATGAATGAAGGCTTACAAAAATATGATTAACAGAGGAGGAAATAAATTACTTAGTAAATCGTGTCAGTTTAATAGAAGAAATTGAACAATTATCTTCCTAAGTAAAAATCTCCGTGGTCAGATGGATTTACATGTGACTTCTACCAAACATTTAAAAAATAAATTTCCCATATTATGCAATCTATTTGAAAAAAAAATAGAGAAAGAGTCCTACCAAATTCCTTTTATGACACAGATATGATGCTGATACCTAAACCAAGCAAGGTTAAAATAGAGAAGGAAAATTACAGACCAATTTTCCTAATGAATATAGTTGCAAAAATCTTAAAATTTCAGCAAAAAGTTTATGGTGAGTTCTCCACAGGATAGCACACCATGACCAAGAAGGATTTATACCAGTTATTCAGGGCTGATTCAATATTAAGAAATCTCATCATGAAAGAAAATATCAATAAAAAATAACAGAAATCACATGACTATCTCTATAAATGAAGAAAAAGCATTTGTCAAAATCCAACATCCATTTTTATTACAAGCATTAAAGAGTATAGGAATAAATGGAGTTTTCCTTGGTGTGATCAGTCACACCTTTTTAAAGCCACCAGGAAACACCATATGTAATGAGGATAAACTAGAATGATTTTTAATAATATCAGAGATGAAACAAGATGCCCCACTATCCACCATTGCTATACAATATTGCACTAGATACATTAACTTTAGCAATAAAAGAAGGAAAAGAAATTAAAGGAATTAGAGTTGTTACTAAGGAAACCAATTTATCCCTCTTTGCAAATGAGAAGATGGTGTACTTAAAGAATTATAGAGAATCAACAAAAAATGATACAAAGAGAAATTACATTTAAAATAACTGTCACTAATATAAAATATTTGGAAGTCTACCTGCTAAAACGTCATGAAATCTGTGAACAAAATGACAAAAATTACAAAATGCTTTCCACACAAATAAAGCCACATGTAATCAGTTGGAAAATTATCAAGTGTTCGTGACTAGGCAGAGCAAATATACTAAAAATGACTACTATGTAAATTGATCTACTTTTTCAGTGTCATAAAAAATGATGAATATATATATATATATATATATGTATGTATATATATATGTATGTATATATATATATACATACATATATATATATATTACAGAGCTAGAAATAACAAAATGCAATTAATTTGGTTTATAACATAGAATTTTCACTTTTTTGTTGTAGTTTGCTTGAATTTTTTTCTTTATAATTTTCCCTTTGTGAACAGATTTTTCTTGTGCAGTATATGATTGTTTAAATATGTATAGAAAATTGCATATGTTTAGTATATTCGATTAATTGGTGTTTAGGAAAGAGGGGAGAGGGAATGAAAGGAAACAATTGGAACATAAGATTTTGCAGCAGAGAATGTTGAAAATTATCTATGTATATATTTTGAAAACAAAAAGCTTTATAAAAGAAAATACTGTGAAATATAAAATAGGGATTTAGAGCATTTTTCATATATTTATAAAGAGATGTGATCTCTTCATTTGAAAACTGCCTGTTCATGTCCTTTGACCATTTATCAATTAAGAGGTGACTATTATTTTTACAAATTTGATTCACTTCACTATTTATTTGAGAAATATGCCATATATTAGAGATACTTGCTTTAAACTTTTATTCAGTTATGATTTCTAAGTGCATTTTCTTCATTCTTATTTTTCCCTGTTTATTCTACTCTCCTTCCATCTGTTCTCAAAAATGTTTAGTATCTGACTATTGCCTCTCTTAATATACCCTTTCTTTTATCAACTCTATTATCCCATTCTCCTACTACATTTTATAGGGTAATATATATTTTATATCCTACTGAATGTGTCTATTACTCCATCATCTTGTCAATTCAGAAGAGTAAGGTTCAAGCATTCTGCCTCAACATCCCTATTTTTCCCTCCACTGTAAAAGTTGTTTTGTGCTTCTTTTTAGAGATTATTTACCCATTTTTCTTTCTCCTTTTCTTTTACTCAAAATGCATTCTTATTTCTCATCATTAACTTTTGTTCATTTCTTAAAGATAGCATACCATAATATTCATAAAATTGTCTACTCTGTATGTGTATACTCCATAATACCTTAATAATGATAAGGTTGTTATGAGTTTTAAATGTCATCTTCCCATGAAATAATGTAAGTAGATTCTTAACTTATTCTATGATATAAATTTCCCATTTACTTTTTTTTTGTTTTGTTTTTATTTCCATTGAGTTTTATTCCCTTGAATTTGTAAGTCAAATTTTCTCTTCAGTTTTGTTCTTTTCATCAGGAATGCTTCCTATTTTTCCCTGAAGGATTATATTCAACATTGATGGGTAAATAATATCATATTGCCATTGTAACACCTTTAGAATATCATACTCCAAGCCTTCTGTTCCTTTAATGTAGAAGCTATTAATCTTTTGCTATATTAAGCGTGGCTTCATAATATATGTATTTTTTCTGAATGTTTGCAAGAGGTTCTCTTTTATTTGAGAACTCTGGAATTTGACTATAATATTCCTCAGAGTTTACTTTTGTGATCTCTTAGAATTCCATGGGTGGATTATCCTAATTTCTATTGTACCTTCTTATTCTAGAATTTGAGGACAATTGTATCAATAATTACTTGAAAATGATATGTAGATTATATTTTTGATCTTGTATTATCTCTCCTTAATCTATATTTGAGTTCAGTTGGATTTCCAATAAAATATTGTTTCTGTGTTTTGATTTTAAAAAGTTCTTCTTGGTGTTTCAGTCTTTAGTTCCCATGTAATTATATTTTTTTAGGATTTCTTTTTCTTTTTTTTTTTGCTATTGTTGTTATTATATTTTTGTATTAAAAAAAACATGCATAGGTAATTTTTTCAACATTGATACTTGCAAAACTTTCTGTTCCAAATGTTCTCCTACTTCTACCCAGACCTTTCCCTAGATGGCAGGTAGTTCAATACATGTTAAATATGTTAATTTACATATTAAATCCAATATATGTATACATGTATATACAGTTAACTTGCTGCACAAGAAAAATCAGATCTAGAAAGAAAAAAAAAAACTGAGAAGGAAAACACAATGCAAACAAACAATAACAGAAAGAGTGAAAATAGTATGATGTGGTCCACACTCAGTTTCCATAGTCCTCTCTCTGGCTGTAGATGGCTCTCTTCATTACTGGACATTTGGAAATGGTTTGAATCAATTCGATTCATTGTTAAAGAGAACCACGTCCATCAGAATTGATCATTGCATAGTCTTCTTGTTGCCATGAATATTGAACTCCTGGTTTTGCACATTTCACTTAGCATCAGTTCGTGTAAGTCTCTCCAAGCTTCTCTGAAATCATCCTGTTGGTCACTTTGTACAGAACAATAATGTTCCATAACATTCATATACCATAATTTACGTAGCAATTCTCTATTTCATGGACACCCATTCAGTTTCCAGTTTCTAGGCACTACAAAAAGAGCTTCCACAAACCTTGTTTGCACATGTGGGTCCCTTTCGCTCCTTTAAGATCTCTTTAGGATATGAGCCTAGTACTAAGAGTGCTGGGTAAAAGGGTATCCACAGTTGGATAACTTTCTGAGAATAGTTCCAAATTGCTCTCCAGAATAGTTGAATTCATTCACAGTTCCACCACCAATGAATCAGTGTCCCAGCTTTCCCACATCCCCTCCAGCATTCATCATTATGTTTTCTTGTCATCTTATCCAATCTGAGTTGTCTTAATTTTAATTTCTCTGATCAATAATTATTTGAAGCACCTTTTCTTTTCTTTTCTGTTCTTTTTTTTTCCTTGGTATTTTATTTCTTCTTATTTTTTTTTTAATAATATTATCCTTTGCATTCATTTTTCCAAATTATCCCCTCCCTCCCTCTACTACCTCCCCCTGATGACAGATAATCCCACACATTTTACACGTGTTACAATATAACCTAGATACAATATATGTGTGTAAATACCATTTTCTTGTTGCACATTAAGTATTAGCTTCCGAAGGTATAAGTAACCTGGGTAGATAGACAGTAGTGCTTACAATTTACATTCACGTCCCAGTGTTCCTTCTCTGGGTGTAGTTATTTCTGTCCATCATTGATCAACTGGAAGTGAGTTGGATCTTCTTTATGTTGAAGATATCCACTTCCATCAGAATATCTCTTTATACAGCATTGAAGTGTACAGCGATCTTCTGGTTCTGTTCTTTTCACTCAGCATCAGTTGATGTAAGTCTCTCCAAGCCTCTCTGTATTCCTCCTGCTGGTCATTTCTTACAGAGCAATAATATTCCATAACCTTCATATACCATATTTTACCCAACCATTATCCAATTGATGAGCATCCATTCAACTTCCAGTTTCTAGCTACAACAAAAAGAGCTGCCACAAATATTTTGGCACATACAGGTCCCTTTCCGCTCTTTAGTATTTCTTTGGGATATAATCCCAATAAAAGCAATGCTGGGTCAAAGGGTATGCACAGTTTGATAACTTTTGGGCATAATTCCAAATTGCTCTCCAGAATGGCTGGATTATTTCACAACTCCACCAACAATGTATCAGTGTCCCAGTTTTCCCACATCCCCTCCAACATTCATCATTCTTTGTTCCTGTCATCTTAGCCAATCTGACAGGTGTATAGTCTTATCTCAGAATTGTCTTAATTTGCATTTCTCTGATCAGTAGTGATTTGGATCACTTTTTCATATGAGTGGATATAGTTTCAATTTCTTCATCTGAGAATTGTCTGTTCATATCCTTTGACCATTTATCAATTGGAGAATGGTTTGGTTTCTTATACATAAGGGTCAGTTCTCTATATATTTTGGAAATGAGACCTTTATCTGAACCTTTGCTTTTAAAAATATTTTCCCAATTTGTTACTTCCCTTCTAATCTTATTTGCATTAGTATTGTTTGTACAGAAACTTTTTAGTTTGATGTAATCAAAATCTTCTATTTTTTGATCAGTAATGATCTGTAGTTCTTCTCTGGTCATAAATTCCTTCCTCCTCCACAGGTCTGAGAGGTAGATTATCTTCTGTTTCTCTAATCTATTTATTACCTCATTCTTTATGCCTAAATCATGGACCCATTTTGATCTTATCTTGGTACATAGTGTTAAGTGTGGATCAATATCTAATTTCTGCCATACTAATTTCCAGTTTTCCCAACAGTTTTTTCCAAATAATGAATTTTTGTCCCTAATGTTGGTATCTTTGGGTTTGTCAAAGATTAGATTGCTATAGATGTACCCTTTTTTGTCCTTTGTATCTAATCTGTTCCACTGATTATTTCTTAGTCAGTACCAAATGATTTTGGTGACTGCTGCTATATAATATAGCATTAGAGCAGGTACACTTAGACCACCTTCCTCTGAGTTTTTTTTTTTTTTTCATTAGTTCCCTTGCAATTCTCGACCTTTTATTCTTCCATATGAATTTTGTTGTTATTTTTTCTAGGTCATTAAAATAGTTTCTTGGGAGTCTGATTGGTATAGCACTAAATAAATAGATTAGTTTGGGGAGTATTGCCATTGGAGCACCTTTTCATATAAGTCAAAATAATTTAAATTTCTTTATCTGAGTATTGTCTGTTCATATCCAATTAGAGAATGGCTTGATTTCTTACAAATTACAGTCAATTCTCTATATATTTTGGAAATGAGGCCTTTATCAGAACCTTTGACAATAAAAATGTTTTTCCAGTTTATTGCTTCCCTTCTAATCTTGTCTGCATTAGTTTTGTTTGCATAAAAAATTAACGTAATATAAGCAAAATGATCTATTTTTTTTATCAGTAATGATCTCTGCTCCTTCTTTGGTCAAAAATTCCTTCTTCCTCCACAGTTCTGAGAGTTAAACTATCCTATGTTCTTCTAATTTATTTATAATCTCCTTCTTTGTGCTTAAATCATGAACCAATTCTGATCTTATCTTGCTATATGATTTTAAGCGTGAGTCAATGCCTAGATTCTGTTGTACTAGTTTCCAATTTTTTCAGCAGTTTTTGTCAAATTATGAATTCCCCCAAAAGCTGGGGTCTTTGAGTTTATCAAATACTAGATTATTACACTAATTTTTATTTTTCCTGTGAACCTAACCTATTCCACTGATCAATTAATCTATTTCTTAGCCAATTCCAAATGGTTTTGATAACTGCTACTTTATAATATTGTTTTAGATCTGGAACAACTAGGCTGCCTTCATTTGATTTTTTTTTTCATTAGTTCCATTGAAATTCTTGACCTTTTCCAGATGAATTTTGTTATTTTTTCCAGTTCAATAAAGTAGTTTCTTGGGAGTCTAATTGGTATAGCACTAAATACATAGATTAGTAGGTAGTATTGCCATCTTTATTACATTGACCTGACCTATCCAAGAGCATTTGATAATTTTCCAATTGTTTATATCTCACTTTATTTGTGCGGAAAGTGTTTTGTAGTTTTGCTCAGATAGTTCCTGACTTTCCCTTAGCAGATATATTCCCAAATATTTTATACCATCAACAATTATTTGAAAAGGAATTTCTCTTTGTATCTCTTGCTGTTGAATTTTGTTAGTAAGGCATATAAATGCTGATGATTTATGTGGATTTATTTTGTATTCTGCAACTTTACTAAAGTTGTGGATTATTTCTAATAGCTTTTTAATAGAAACTCTAGGGCTCTCTAAGTATATCATCATATCATCTCTAAAGAGTGATAAAACTTGATTTCCTCATTACCTATTCTAATTCCTTTAATTTCTATTTCATCTCTTAATGTCAAAGCCAGAATTTCTAATACAATATTGAATAGTAATGGTGATAGTGGGAACCTTGGTTCATCCCTGATCTTTTTGGGAATAGTTCAAGTTTATCTCTATTACTTATGATGCTTACTGATGGTTTTAAATAGATGTTACTGACTATTTTAAGGAAAAGTCCATTTATTCCTATACTCTCTAGTGTTTTAAATAGGAATGGGTGTTGGATTTTTTTCAAATGCTTTTTCTTCATCTATTGAGATGATCATATGTTTTTTGTTAATTTGTTTATTGATATATTCAATTATGCTAATAGTTTTCCTTATATTGAACCACCCCTGCATTCCTGGTACAAATCCTAGTTGGTCATGGAGTATTATCCTGGCAATGATTTTCTGTAATCTTTTTGCTAATATTTTATTTAAGTTTTTTGCATCAACATTCATTAGGAAGATTGGTCTATACTTTTCTTTCTCTGTTTTCATCCTATCTGGTTTAGGTATCAGTACCATGTCTGTGTCATAAAAGGAATTTGGTAAGAGTCCTTCATTTTCTATTTTTTTCAAATAGTTTATATAGTATTGGAATTAATTATTCTTCAAATGTTTGGTAGAATTTACATGTACTTCCATCTGGAATTGGGGAATTTTTCTTAGGAAGTTAATTAATAGCTTGTCCTATTTATCTTTCTGAAATAGGACTATTTAAACAATTTACTTCTTCCTCTGTTAATTTGAGCAATCTATATTTTTGTAGGTCTTCCTCTATTTCACTTAGATTATCAAATGTATTTATATAAACTTGGGCAAAATAACTTCTAATTATTGCTCTAATTTCCTCTTCATTGGTGGAAAGTTATCCCTTTCCAGTTTTGAGATTAACAATTTTATTTTCTTCTTTTCTTTTTAAATCACATTCACTAATTTTTTTTTTCATAAAGCCAACTCTTAGTTTTATTTATTATCTCAATTATTTTCTTACTTTCAGTTTTGTTTATCTCCCTTTCATTTTCAGAATTTCAAAATTGATATTATTTGATATTCAACTGGGGCTCTTAAATTTGTTCTTTTTCTAACTTTTTTTTTTAGTTCAAAACCTAATTATTTATTTATTTTATGCAAGTAAGTATTTAGAAATATAAAACTTCCCATAAATACTGCTTTGGCTGCCTCCCACAAATTTTGGTATGTTTTCATTATTGTCATTCTCTTGGATGACATTATTATGTCTATGATCTACTGCTTCATCTTATCATTCTTTAGGAATAGATTATTTATTGTATAATTAATTTTTGGTCTATTTTCTCCTAGCATGCAATTTTTTGCATGTAATTTTTATTGTGTTATGATCTGAGAAAAAATGTATTAACTATTTCTAACTTTCTGCCATTGATTTTGAGATTTTTTAAACCCTAATACATGGCAAGTTTTTGTATAGGTTTCCTGTATTGCTGAAAAAAAAACTGTATATTCCTTTCTTTCTCTATTAATTTTTTCCAAATGTGTACAATACCTATTTTTTTAGGATTCTATTTACCTTATTAATTTATTTCTTATTTATTTTGTGGGTTCAATTTATCTAATTCTGAGAGAGCAAGGTTGAGATTCTCCACTAGTATAGTTTTGCTGTTTAGTTCTTCTTTAGCTGTCTTAACTTCTCATCTAGAAATTTGAATGCTATATCACTTGTGCATATATGTTCAGTATTGATATTATTTTGTTAACTATGCTACCTTTAAGTATGATAAAGTTTCCTTTTTATCTCTTTTAATTATATCTATTTTTAATTTTGCTTTATCTGAGATTAGGTTTAGTACCCCTGTTTTTTACCTTAGCTGAAGCATAATAGATTCTACTCCAGACTTTTACCTTTATTTTAAATGTATCTCTCTGCTTTAAGTGAGTTTCTTTTAAACAACAAATTGTGGGATTCTAGCTTTTAATCTATTCTACCATCTGCTTCCTTTTTATGGGAATGTTCATCCCATTTGCATTCACAGATAAAATTACTAATTCTGTGCTTCCTACCATTTTGTTTGCCCAGTTAAACTTTTCTCTTCCCTTTCTCCCTTTCCCTTTTCCCCAGTATTTTGTTACTGATCAAACCCTCCCTCAAACAGCCCTCCCCTTTTGCAGCCCCTCCTCCTTTCTTTTATCTTTCCCTTTCTATTTCTGTTCTCCCTTTCATTAGCCTCTTCCATTTTCCCCCTCCTACTTCCCTACAGAGTGCAACGAGCTTCTCTGTGAAGCTAAATGCTTCAGATGTCCTTTCTTTGAGCCAAATGTAATAATAGTAAGTCACACAATGCTCATTCCCTCTCTTTCCCTATTGCCTCCTCATGAGATGTTATTTACCCTATTTTAGCTCCATTTTCCTCTTCTTCCAGTAGAATAATTTTTCCTCTTCTTTTTAAAATCACCACAATAGAATCAAATTATATCTGCACCCTCTAAGTATACCCATAACAGAGATTCATATCTCAAGAGTTAAATATATTATCTTCCCATGTAGGGATATAAGGTTTTTAGGTTTTATTTTTTAAATTAATTTTATAATTATAACTTTTTTGACAATATATATGCATAGGTAATATTTTACAACATTATCCCTTGTACTTGCCTTCTGTTTTGAATTTTTCCCTCCTTCCCTCCACCCCTCCCCTAGATGGCAGGAATTCCCATTCATATTAAATATGTTATAGTATATCCTAGGTACAATATATATGTGCAGAACTGAATTTTGTTGTTGTTGCAAAGGAAGAATTGGATTTGGAAGGCAAAAATAACCTTGGGAGAAAAACAAAAAATGCTAACAGTTTACACTCATTTCCCAGTATTTCTTCTCTGGGTGTAGCTGATTATGTCCATCATTGATCAATTGGAATTGGAGTAGCTCTTCTCTATGTTAAAGATATCCACTTCCATCAGAAAACATCCTCATAAAGTATTGTTGTTGATGTATATAATGATCTCCTAGTTCTGCTCATTTCACGCAGAATCAGTTGATGTAAGTCTCTGCAAGCCTCTCTATATTCATCCTGCTGGTCATTTCTTACAGAACAATAATATTCCATAACATTCATATACCATAATTTACCCAACCATTCTCCAATTGATGGGCATCCATTCATTTTCCAGTTTCTAGCCACTATAAAAAGGGCTGCCACAAACATTTTGCCACATACAGGTCCCTTTCCACTCTTTAGTATTTCTTTGGGATATAAGCCCAATAGTACCACTGCTGGATCAAATGGTATGCAGAGTTTGATAACTTTTTGGGCATAATTCCAGATTGCTCTCCAGAATGGTTGGATTCTTTCATAACTCCACCAACAATGCATCAGTGTCCCAGTTTTCCCACATCCCCTCCAACATTCATCATTATTTGTTCCTGTCATCTTGCCAATCTGACAGGTGTGTAGTTGTATCTCAGAGTTGTCTTAATTTGCATTTCTCTGATCAATAGTGATTTGGAACACTCTTTCATATGAGTGGAAATAGTTTCAATTTCATCATCTGAAAATTATCTGTTCATATCCTTTGACCATTTATCAATTGGGGAATGGCTTGATTTCTTATAATTTAGAGTCAATTCTCTGTATATTTTGGATATGAGGCCTTTATCAGAACCTTTAACTGTAAAAATGTGTTCCCAATTTGTTACTTCCCTTCTAATCTTGTTATAGTTTTGTTTGTACAAAAGCTTCTTGATTTGATGTAATCAAAATGTTCTATTTTATGATCAATAATGATCTCTAGTTCTCCTTTGGTCACAAATTCCTTCCTCCTCCACAAGTCTGAGAGATAAACTATCATATATTCTTCTAATTTATTTATGATCTCATTCTTTATGCCTAAATCATGGACCCAGTTTGATCTTATCTTAGTATGTGGTGTTAACTGTGGGTCCATGCCTAGTTTCTGCCATACTAATTTCCAGTTTTCCCAGCAGTTTTTGTCACATAATGAATTCTTATCCCAAAAGTTGGGATCTTTGGGTTTGTCAAACACTAGACTGCTATTTTTATTCACTCTCTTATCCTCTGAACTTAACCTATTCCACTGATCAACTAGTCAATTTCTTAGCAATACCAGTTTTTAGGTTTTAAAAGAAAGTTATTTTTTCTTTCCTTTTTACCTTTTTATGATTGTCTTGAGTTTTGTATTTGAAGATCAAATTTTCTATTAAGCTCTGGTCTTTTCATCAAAAATAGATGAAATTCACTTGTTTTATTAAATGCCCATATTCTCCCCTGAAAGTTGATGCTCAGTTTTGCAGCATAGTTGCTTTTTGGCTGTAATCCAAGTTCCTTTGCTTTGTGGAATATCAGACTCCATGCCCTTTGATTTTTTAATTTAGAAACTGCTAGGCTTTGGGTAATACTGATTTTGGCTCCTTGATATTTCAATTATTTTCTTCTGGCTGCTTGCAATATTTTCTCCTTTATTTGATAATTCTGAAGTTTAACTATGAATTTCCTCGGAGTTTTTATTATCTTTTTCAGGAGGTGATTTGTGAATTCCTTTTTCACTGATTTTACCATCTGGTTCAAGGACATTGGGACAGTTTTGCTAGATGGTTTCTTGAAAGATGTTGTCTATGCTCCTCTTTTCATCATGATTTTCAGGATATCCAATAATTCTTAAATTATCTCTCCTAGATCTACTTTCCAGTTTAGTTCTTTTTCTGATGGGGTATTTTAAATTATCTTCTATTTTTTTTTTCTTTCTTTTTTTGGGGGGGATTGTTTGACATATTTTTTAATTTTCTTTGAGTCATTTACTTTCATTTATTCAATTCTAATTTTTAGTGAATTATTTTCTTCAGTTAGCTTTTTTCTATCTTCTTTTCTATTTGGCCAATTGGCATGTTTTGTTCATTTCATTTTTAAAAAAATATATCACAAATTCTGTTTTTAAACAAATTGGTTTCTTTTTCATATCTATTTTGTAAGAAGATATATGCTTTTTCCATTTCATCAAATTTAATTTTTAAGGAATTTTTTTCAGATAATTTCTGTTTTTCCTTTTCCTTTTCCATAGATCTTATTTCCTTTCCCCATTTTCTTCTAACTCTTTTTAAAGGTCTTTTTAAAATTCTTCCAAGAGATCCTTGTGAAATGAGAATCATGCTTTGGGGTTTCATCTGGAGCTTATTTGCCTTTAGGATCCCCAGGTTTTGACATCTGTTTTTCTCTTTCTCTTTAAAAACTATCTATGATCAGAATTTTTTTTTCTTTTCTTTTTTTTTTTTTTTTTTTTTTAACTTTTCAAAGGTTGATACTGCTTTTAATTCAAAAAGGTGACAACCATTTTTATTTGCCCTGAGGCTGGTGTTGCTGACTGACTTGTGATTTTGGGTAGGCATGGCCAGCTCCTGTGTTCTAGGGTTGATTGGCTTACAATTTATCTTTTGAATTTGCTTTGGTTGTCTTATATTTAATCTCTTGTTCCACTGATTTGTAGCCAGGGCTATGTAGTTTAAAAATCTCACTGTAGATTCCCTTCTCAGTGGATTGCAGTGCCCTGCCTCCCTTCCTCAGCTTCTAACTCCAGATTTCTTGTGCTGGGGTGTAGACTCAGCAGCTTCTCCCCCTGCTTGATTAAAGAAGACCTTTTCTGAAGTTCTTCCAAAGTGTCTTCTTATGAAAATTTGTTGTACTCCAAACATTTGTGGATTCTGTCACTCCAAAACCAGTTAAAGGTTTAATCTGATGTTAATTTGAGGGAATCTAGGAGGAAATCATATATGTGTCTGCCTTCTGCCATCTTGCTCTGCCCCCCTGTAATTGTCTTTAGTATTATCAAATTGTTCTCTTTTTCTCATGATTTTCTTATGGTACTGTCATTTCTTTACCCATCCCCCCTTTAGTTTAAAAATATTTTTTCATATATTACAGGAGTTTTTTGTTTTTTTTTGTTTTTTTGTCTATGAAACCAATTTCCACTTCTCTTTGTAACTGTGAATGCAACAGTTTTGAATTTATTGTTTTCTAATTTTGTGTTTTAATTTCCTTTTGTCACCAGAGTAACTTTCTATAGTTTGGTCTATTGATGTTGTCATTGTTTCAATAATTTTTCAATTATTTGACTTTTAATATTTTGTTACAGTTGGATTTTGCTCCTAGGTGCAGGAGTGTGGAGTATAGGGGTAACTCTCCCAAACTCTAAGTTTGTTTCAGAACTAATTTTGGGGGTGTATATATTTTTAGCTCTTCCTAGGTGGTTTGATCTAAGGAGAGGTTTATGTTCTGATTTGTTCTCTGCTCTATGAAGATTGCAAGCAGGATTTTCTGCTCTGGGATGAGAGTTCCTGAATCCCTGGGGCCACAACTCTGGTGTGCTAGTGCTCCCCTTCTCTGTGGGACTGAAACCTATAACTACATATTGACAATGTAGCAAAATCTGCCCTCCACTTCGAGAAATAAACACTTTTAATCTCCTTCAGACTAGTTATACCATCCCTTTACTGTCTGTGGGATGAGAGCTGCTGCCACCAGTTTTATTGTTTGCTGTCTTGGGGAAGAGGGAAGTAAGAAAGGAAAAGAGAAAAAGCTGGGAACACAAAATCTTACAAAATGAATACTGAAAAGTATTATACATGTATTTGGAGAAAATAAAAATTGAGGGAAAAATTGTCAAATCTATCTTCTCTGACGTAGTCCTTGGGGCATTGTTGTTTTTTTTTTTTATTTTTTTTTAAATATCCCAAAAGATTACATATATGGTGCTTAGCAGACATTAGTTACACATTACATTGAATGAAATTTTTATGGAATTTTAGTAACTGTTGCATTGTCACAGAGCTTGTAACCAAAACTCAGAGCCACACTGAATTAAAAGTCAATTGTCCATTCAATTACTTCAGTGCCTTTTCCAGTATAATACACTATCACATAATATATAATAAATTATTAGTTTTTGAAATGATCTGGATACCTGGTGAGGGAGAATCAACTATTTTAAAATTTTTTCAGTCTGTGAAAATCTTATGAACTGCAAAAAAGGAAACGTACAAGGTCTGAGAATTATAATAATGCTTTTATCAATGTATTATCCATTCATAATATGCCCTCTCAAAAGGAGAGGCAAATCAAACTTTCTAATTACAAAACATTGTTTTAAAATTATCAAAATATTGTTTTCATTAGATTTATTTTTAAATTTGCAAAGTTTATTTATGAAAGTACCCCATAAAAAAGTAAAAATCTATTGAATTTCAAGACGAAAGACTTGAATTCAAATTCTGGGTTTGTTCATTATTTAATGCATGACTGGGGAATTCACTTCTATGGACCAGAGTTTTCTAATTTTTCAAGTGACAAAATAACCCAACCCCCAAAAAAGTTTTATTAAATAATATTTACATTTTCTTCTTGTTCTAAATCCTGTGATAATATGAAATGTTTTGCACTATCCAGCTTATGTGGTTTGTTCATATGCCTGCTCTTGGGAATCTGGGAATCTCCACAAACAGCATTAACAGGAGCCCTGGCAGAAGCAGCAGCCACAGCTATCCCCAGGGAGTCCTGAACTTAGACCAAGAGACTCCAATACTTCTACCAGGCTCCAGAGAGACTACTGCTACTATTGGATGAAGTCCATACCCTGCTCTGGCAGCAGTGATTATGCCAAGTAATTCCCACTCCTACCCCACAGTACCTTAGGAATGGCGCCAGAAACCATGATCAGAACAAGTTTCTGACTTCCGAAAATGTTCTCTTCCTAAAGCAGAGATGAAAAGTTGTACTTTACATTTTATTACTGCCATATATTACAAAATTGAGGAGAAAGATGATTTATAAAATATGGGAAATTGTGATTTATTTATTTTTCTTTCCTTTTTATAAGTGAAGTTGGAGGTGCTTGCTGATATAATAATTTGCCCCATCACCTCATCAAACCAAATTTTTTTTTGCATTGTTTTGAGACCTTAATTAAGTAAACTGTCACTTCTCTGAGATCTTTAATTTCCTAATCTCTGAAAAGGGAATAAGAATCATATTAAAAATCACAATACCATTGTTTTTGTTTGTTTCCACAAAATAAGGAAAAACCTTCACTCCCACATACAAAAGTGGAAGTCACTGAAACAAAACAAAAGGATTTCTATGGTGCCAATCTCCAAAATATTTCTAACTTTAACATGACTTTTCAAGGAAAGCTACATCAGAAGAATTCCATTGCAACTGACAGATGTCTTAGTCATATAAAGGTAATTGTTAAATTGAGCATTCCTAAGCAATCTACTATTTAAAAAAAGCCAATAAATACACCAGTAGTAGGTGGGAGGTAAACTAGGAAAGAATCTGTCAAATTCTGCTTTCTAAATATCTTAGACAAAAGTCTCATCAGTGAAAGAGAACCAGAGTGAGTTTTGACTGCTTTCTCATGAGACAAGAAAAGAAAGTTAAGGTCCAAAGGAAAGTGAGTTAGGGAAAGAATGTTTTCATGTGAAAAAAATAAATAAATAAAATGTCTAAATACCCTTCTTCATTTCTCTTTTGCCAGTGTTTATTTTTGCAAAATTTCTCTATATGTACTCATTTCATTTGTCAGTAATTTTACTGAATAATTAAAATTAGCCAGATTGTTTAAAAATAAACTTATACATTATTTGCACTTGCCTCAATGAACTACATAATTCGAAGTATATGGGTGGTGGCATGAAAGCCTATGGGGTAGTTCTCTTCTTCTGAGACTTTTACTCTCTTTTTCCTTTAAAATAAGACAAACTAACTCTTCAGTTATAACTTGGCACCAGGTAATGATGTAGTCAGAGAATCTTGAATTGAATAAAAGTTAAAAGTATAATAATTTTCTATCTACAAAGGTATATTTGGCCTACACCTTAGAAAGTTAGGAAGGAAATATAAAAATAATTTCTTATAATATTCAAGTTTTCTTAACCTAGAATTCATGAACATAACAGATAGATACATAGGTTATTATACATAGGTAGATATATAGTCCTTTCTAATCCTGAATAGATTTTACTTCTTATATCCTTGAGTGACATCCTTCATGAGCTTTCTATTATTTAGCACATTGTTTTCTTGCTTCACTTTACTATGGAAAATACCAATCAATACATTCTTGATAATAATTTTTTTTTTCTATCAATTCCTGATGCTTTAACCTTTGTGCTTTATGGGAGAACTCGCCCAAACAGAAAATATGGATGGAGACTAGGGATGTAGCTGTACCTGTTGCACCTGTTATACTATTTATATTGATGTAATTAGAAATATAAACATTTTTCTTTCACTTCCTTTTCACTCCTTTATTCATCTCATCATTAAATCAACTAAAAATGACCTATAATTATAATCAGCTAGAATTCTAATTATATCTGATAATTATGTTCTTTCAAAGCTACTTACTTTTGCATACTTTTAATATGGGAATAGAGCCTGAGTACCTTCTTCCTGATTGGAACAATTTCTATGATTTCCTACCCTTTGAACTTTGAGAGATTGTGACAGATTTATTAACCATAATTTAGCTTCTTTCCTCAGCTTATCTCCTGTGCAACTCTTCTTCCATTTGTGACTCTTCCTAGCATCTTAAATTTGAGGAAGGGTCTTTGATTTGCCATTCCCTATTTTCTGGACTTAGCTACTATGTCAACTCCCATACTGCCTTTTCTCCTACCTCTGTGCTTTCAGCTCCCTAATTAGGTGTTGTCTTTATTATAAGTTAATTTTATTGGATCATGAAGCATATTTTCTTCTTTTTTTGAAACATGGCTAATGTGGCAATTTGATTTTAATGACTATACATATTTGCAATGTGCCTTTTTTTCTTGCCTTCTCATTGAATAGGGAAAAGTGAAAATTTAGAACTGAAAATAAAATAAAATTTAATTTGAAAAAAAAATTAAGTCCAGTTCTTTGAGGGCATACTCTGTTTTTCTCTTTAGCTTATATGTTTTTCATTTGTGCTTTGCATAGTGCCTGGACTGTAGAAAACACATGACAAATGCTTTTTGACTGAATATTAACTGACTGATTGATTGGCAAATTCACAATCTAGAAGTTCTCGGGTCAAATCTCCCATGTACACACATTGTATAACCCTAGATTCTGGACAAGTCACATAACTTCTCAGTGGCTTAAGGCAGCTTTTAAGATTGCATACTGAAAGGTAAGTAATGATTTTCATTACTTGTTAGAGTTTCCTCTTTGATTGTTCCTCTACTAAATACCCACACATGCACAAACACACACAGATAACAAAAAAAAAAAAAAGAAAAAAATGTATTTATCATTTTCTATATTTAATCCTGAATTAATGCAGAATATTGATACAATACATTACTAACAAAAGTTTATGTGGACCATTTATGGTAAAATAATGGAAGATGTATGAAATGGTTCTAAATAAAGAAATGCTTATTTATATTATGAACATCATTTTTACATGATGTGTATTGCAGTGGCCTATTGCATAGATGAATTTGAAATCAGGTTAATAAATCTAGTTATATTTCAGTCTCCACCTGGATCATTTTACAGACTTTAAAATCACAGTGGAATATTTATTTCTCCATTATAGTTTGGGAGACTGAATGCATTCTTGCCCATTGATGTGTACATAAATTCCTCACTTAGAGACCTGAGAAATCTGTTTCACTATGGCACACACTTTGTAATGAACCTATATTTTCCCAAATGAGGTTTTAGTGAATCCAGCCCAAAGCAGCCCAGCTTTACTTGTCATTTATTTTTCTGGCATTAAAATACTCATTGAGAAATGAGCATTTTAATATCCATTGAGAAAATGTATTGCTAAAAGCAGAACTACTATCACTAATAGTTTGTGCACATATGCACAAACACCCATACATAAACACATACACACACACACCATTTTGTTTTGAAAAGAGTAGCATGTGTGTAACATAATAGAATTCTCCAAAAACAACACATCAATCAACCAAAAAAATGTATTAAGCTGTTACTTCAACTGCTATATAGTAGGCATTTAATTAATGTTCTACCACTCTTTCTTTCTGTCTTTGTCTCTATCTCTCTTTTTATCTCTCTCTGTGTCTCTTTTTCTGCCTCTCTTTCTGTCTTTCTCTGTCTAGTTCTCTGTTTCTGTCTATCTTTCTGTCTCTGTCTCTTTCTCTCTCTCCCCCATTCTACCTATCTATTATTTGCCGGACATAGGCTGGAAATACATGTGCAATGAATGAAACAATTATTATTTATAAGGAGCTTTACACTGAAATGGAGGTAGAAACAACTAAATCTATTTTTTAAATCACTAAATACAAACATTTACATGGTAATTAATTCCAAAGAAGCTTGGGAAGGAAGGCATTTTTTGCCTTTTTTGAATTCAGTTAGTTTTTCAAGATTAAAAATTGGTGAATTCAACCAAGAGATAAGCACCAGAGGATACACACATATCTAGCAAACTATAAATATATATTTTAAACTAGCTTTGCTCTTTTTTTTTGTTGATATTTATTGTGACTTTATCATTACTGTCCATTTTTTCAGCAGTGATAGTGAAACATGTGGCTAATTTGGAAAGTATACAGAAAGTGAAGCTTTAAAATTTTTAAAGAATTTCTCTCTTGGCATCTAGATTTTTATATTTGACTTCACTTGTCTCCCTTTCTCTTTCTCTAATTATATGTATTCCTGAACATAGATGAATTCCAGGAAAAACTCTGGGAATTCCATTTGCCATATCATTATCTTCTTGGATTTTTTATGTGATCCACAGACATGTTATGTGTTACTCAAGAGTCAATAACTTGGATAGATACAAGAGAGGAAATATGCCCTTTGAGTATTTGAGTTGAACTCCTTGTCACGGAGGATGATTGTTCTGTGATGGACACTCTCATGGTGGACAATGATTGATGCATCAACTATAGTAAAATTATATTTTACTCTCCTACTTGTCTGGAAATGGTAGTGTATGGGACAAATAGTTCCAGGGGAAATTAGAAAAAAATGCATATTTAAATCATCTAGTGATGTCTAGAAGAATGATCTTTCCATGTTTTGGGGCATATACTAGCTCCCAGAGTAATATATATCCCTCTTTTCTTTTTCCTTGCAGAAAAAAAAGATACTGATTTTCCTTTATCAACACAAGAATTGTCTAGCATAATAATAAGCTCTGCCCATTTGACAAGGTTTGTGTAACTCTCATAACTGGGAGATTAACCATAGCACACTTCATTAAACTATGCCAAAAGGAGAAAAAAGAAAAGAAAAGAAAAGTTCAATGATGTGAAAGATTTTATGGTACAAAAGTTAGTTGAATGAATGAGTTCATGATAAACTTCAATATTAGACTTAAAGTGAGAGAGGAGATCATTAATTGAATACACTAGAAACTTTTGAAATCTTTGTGTTATTTTAAATTGTAAGGATTGTATCCTGATGGAGACATACAGGATAAGGCTAAATCATCATTCCGAAAGTGGATTATCTGATTGTCTCCAACAGAATTCAACAGGGCTAATAACATTTACATTGTAGTGATATATCAACAAGATAGAGGCTGGATCCTAGTTTTATTCAAGAAAAGAAAGATTCTGGGAAAGTTTAGAATTCTGAAAGAGATACAATTGAGAGTCCCAGAAAGTCTGAGTTTCTTGAAGTGGGAAGAGAATGGAAGTATAGAGCAACCTATTGCATTTAATTCAGTATGAAGACTCAAATTATTTAAGATAACACTATAGACCAAAAGGTGCCTGATACAGTGCTGGGCTTAGAGTCAGAAAGACTGGGTTCAAATCTACCCTTAGACACTTACTATTTATATTATATTGAATAAATCTCTTAACCCTGTTTGTTTCACTTTTTTTTTTCATCTATAAACTGCGTTAGAGGAGAAAATGGAAAATCACTACATTATCTTTGCCAAGAAAACTCTTACAGGGTTGGGGGTTATGAAGATTTATACATAACTAATCAACTAAATAATAACAAATACCATGAGTTGGAGAGAGGCCCTGATCTAGAATAAAGTGGGATTTGTTGGCCAAGAGTTGTCAGTTACTTTGGGACTAAGAACCTATTTTATCATTCTGTCATAGGTATTCTTGCAATGGAAATTTTTAAGGATCCAAGGAATAAGTAAAATTGTGTGTGTGTGTATGTATGTGTGTGTGAACATGTGTGCACATGTGTGCACGTGTGTGTGTGAAAGACAAATGCTGATAGACTCCTGTTTATCAGATTATGTTACCTGGAGAATGAAAAGAAAGTGGGAAATGCCCTTCTAATAACAGGCTACAACTAAGTATGTGGAAATGGTAGGAAGCAGAAATTTTCACCAAGTCACTGACTTTTTGCAGTCTGTAAGGCTTTTCCACTTTTGTGAGATGGTAGAGAATAGGCAGATTTCATACGTGCCATAGAGATGACTGAATGGAACATGTGTTGTTTTCCATTTCATAAAAGGAACCAAAAGCCACAGGGCCTGTTGCAACTCATACTAGTCTATTGTGTCTTTGAGTAAGAATATATTCTGTGATAGTTCTGTTCCAATTTTAAGCTGTAACTCATAGACCACTTCATAGTAAATTGCATACATGTGACCCCATGTCCTCATTTATCTCTATTTTCTAAACAGTTTAGTACTTTAAGTTCATGCAAAACTGTTGGTAATGAGACAAAAGTTCTTTTGATATCACACACACACACACAGACACACACACACACACACACACCCCTACACATACACACATATTCAGTAAGAATTTCAAAGATATAAGAATTGCTGTCTTTAAAAGTGTGGGGATGGTAAATGTAGGGAAATGTAAATGAGTAACCCACTGGGGCCCTGGTCTCATCATGAGAGTAGTATGGAGGAAGTAGTACAGATTCAAGCAATTAAGGAATTTTTTAATTCCTTTCATGATTCATGTGTTGGCAGAAAGTAGGGATACAAATACAAATATTGAAACAATCCATATCTTCAAGGTGTTTATGTCATAAATGAATTTTAACATACTTTAAAAAAGAATTTTGGTCAAATTACCTCAGATATCAACTCAAATAATTTCAGTGATTATGCCATACAGTTAAATATAGAAAGGTATTAAATAGGACTAAAAAAAGCTGAAAAATTGGACACCATAGCCTCCACAGAATCATGTCATTTAGAATGAGAAATGATTTAAAGATTAACTACTCCAAATATTATGCATAATGTATGTTTATATATATATATATATATATATATATATACATATATATACACATATATATGTAAATAGTTATATCCAGAGGATACACACATATTTAGCAAACTATGAATATATATTTTAAACTAGCTTTGCTCTTTTTTTGCTGATATTTGTTGTAGCTTTGTCATTACTGTCCATTTTTTCCAACAGTGATAGTGAAACATGTGGCTCATTTGGAAAGTATACAGAAAGTGAAGCTTTAAAAAATTTAAAGAATTTCACTCTTGGCATCTAGATTTCTAGCAACTGGCATTTAGATAGTTATATCTATATCTATCTATCTATGTATATATATATATATATATATATATAATGTATGTATGTATGTGTGTGTTTATGTATACAGAGAAAAGGGCTGAGAAAAAATTAGAGCATGTGACTTTAATTAAAAATAATCTATGAATAAATTAAGTACAAAATAAGAGAGATAAATTTTTATCCTAACCAAAACTTTATTCCTTTTAGAAAAAGCAAAAAACAAACAACAAAAACAAAAACAAAAACAAAAACCAGAACCCTTGTTAAAGGTTTGCTGAGAGATTTCCATATATAAACTCATTTGATCCTAACATCTATTAATTGTTCCTGCATTATACCACTTTTTAAAATGAGAAAACTAAGGACTATAAAATTAAAATGATTTTTCTATAATCATATAAATAATAATTGTTGGAGACAGGATTCAAATAAATAATGAATATTCAGTATGTGACAATAAGGCAAGGAAATCAGTATTTGGATCACATAAAAGTGATTCCTTTCTTAGTGAAAGAAGAATGTCATTTGGTGTCAGATCTAGAAACTAGAGAAAAGCCAAATATCTCAGGTAAAAGGGAAGTGTGTGTCAAAGTACTGTAGAAAATGATTCTTTCCCCCATTTATTAGTACTTTATTTGTTCCAATTATGTGTAAAGATAGTATTCAATATTCACTTTTATAAAATTTTGAATCCAATATTTTTTCTTCTGATATTCTAGACCTCTTTAGGACAGCAAGAAATCTGATAGAGGTTATACATCTACAATTATACTAATCATATTTCCCTATTAGTCATGTTGTAAAATAATCAGAATAAAAGGAAAATCAGAAAGAAAAAACAAAACAAAAAAATTAAAATAGATTGCTTTTATCTGAATTAAAAATCCAGAGTTGTTTCTTTGAATGTGTACAATATTTTTGATCATTTTCTTGGAATCATCTTGGAATTCCAACAAACAAATGAATTGTTGAGAAGAGCTAAGTCTATCATAGTTGGTCATTGCACAATGTTACTTTTACTCTATAAAATGTACTCCTGGTTCTGGTCATTTCATTCAGCCTCAGTTCATGTAAATGTTTTCAGATTTTTCTAAAATCTGACTGCTCATCACTTCTTACAGCTCAATAGCTTTCCATTACACCTATATATCACAACTTTTTCAGCTATTCTCAATATGATGGATATCCATTCAATTTTCAATTCTTTGTCACTACAAAAAGAACAGATAAGTTTTGCTCTATTTCCATTTTTCTATGATCTCTTTGGAATATATACATAATGGTGGTTTTGCTGGACTATGCACAATTTTGAAGACCGTCTCCAGAATGGTGGACTCTATTCACAACTCCACCAAAAATTCATTATTGTTCGTTCCGATTTTCCCACAACCTCAATGACTTTTATAATTTCTCTTTTCTGTCATCTTTGCCAATCTTTTTGGTGTGAGATAGTAACACAGAGTTGCTTTAATTAGCATTTTAGAGAAGACAAATCTAATTTAGGTTTTCCCTATCACATCAATTTACTATGCCTACCTCTCTCAATTACAACAATGAGAACAATATCTTACCTTTATTGGATCAATTTTTATAAATGATATTCATAATTATTTGATAGTAGAATATTTTGGGAAAAGGAACATTAGTGAATATATATTCTAATATCCTCATCTCATTAGTACTGTTCCTTTTTTTATTTAATATGCCTACCACTATTATAGTATCTACTTCCTAGTACACACTTAATACATGTTTACTGATTGATTTATACATACAGAAATTAAGTTTGTAGAGCATTCGTTGAATGGGAATTTATCTGGGATGTGGACGCCATGACCATTTAAAAAATATTAAATGTTCATAGGTAGGCTGAGCTAATATAATAAAATTACAATAATAATTTATTGTTCTATATTAATATATATATATATATATGTATACATATACATATATATATATATATATATATATATATTTATTTATTCAGTGCCATACCAATCAAACTCCCAAGAAACTATTTTACAGAGCTAGAAAAAATAATAACAAAATTCATCTGGAAGAAAAAAGGTAAACAATGTCAAAGTAATTAATGAAAAAATTGCAAACAAAGGTGGGCTAGCTATACCAGATCCAAAATTATTTTATAAAGTACCTGTCATCAAAACTATTTGGTACTGGGTAGGAAATAGACTAGTCAATCAGTGGGATAGATTGGGTTCACAGGACAAAAAAGACAATAACAATATCAATCTAGTGTTTGACAAACAAAACCATAGGTCCCAGTTTTTAGGATAATAACTCACTACTTGACAAAAACTCCTAGAAAAATTTGAAATTAGTATAACAGAAACTAGACATTGACCTATACCTAACACCCAATATCAAAATAAGGTTGAAATAGGTTCATGGTTTAGACATAAATGTGATATTATAAGCAAATTAGAAGAACAAAGGGTAGTTTACCTCCCAGATCTGTAGAAGAGTTAGTAATTTCTGACCAAAGAAGAACCAGAGTACATTATTGAATACACAATGGATAATTTTGGTGATATTAAGTTAAACGGTCTTTGTACCAACAAAACAGATGCAGACAATATTAGAAAGAAAGCAATAACGGGGGAAAATATATACATTCAAGGGTACTGATAGAGGCCTCATTTCTAAAACATATAATTGACTGAAATTTATAAGTATTCAGATCATTCACCCATTTATATTTGGTCAAAGGATATGAAGTTTTCATATCTTCAGATGAAGAAAGTAAAACTATTTCTAGGCGTATGAAAATGGGCTTTAAAACACTATTGATTAGAGAAATGCATTTTAAGACAATTCTTAGGTATCACTCTACATGTCTCAGATTGGATAAGATGACAGGAAAAGATAATAATTATGTTGAAAGGGATCTGGGAAAACTGGAACACTAACACACTATTGGTGGAATTGTGAACTGATTCAACCACTCTGAAGAACAATGTATAGGGGTATCAAATTGTGAATACTCTTTGCTCTATGAGTATTTCTACTAGGCTTGTATCCCAAAGAGATTCTAAAGGAGGGAAAGGGACCCACACATGCAAAAATGTTTGTGGCAGCTCTTTTTGTATTGCCAAGAAATTGGAAACTAAGCAGATGCTCATTGACATCCAATTGACATATGACATGATTGCCCTTGTCATTCTATTTGTTTATGGTATAATTCTTTATGTCCAAATCATATACCCATATTGTCCTTATTTTGGTTTGATTTGTGAGATGTAGGTCTATGCCAAGTTTCTGACATATTATGTTTCAGTTTTCCCTGCAATTTTCGTTATAAAATGAGTTCTTATACTAAAAGCTGGATTTTTGGGGTTTGCTAAATACTAGAATATTGAAATAGTTCCTCAGTGGAAGTGACTCAGGCCTGCACAGCAGAGCTGTGGAAGTGCCCTGGGAAGAACCCCAATGTGTGGATTAACCAGCGTCTGAAGGGTTGCGGACATCTGGCTGGTCTCTCTGGGCTGTTGTCTAGTCCTTCTTTTGGATCCCCAGGTTACAAATGTCTCTGGTGGGGATGAGCTCTGCTGCTGGATCTGCACCTAGGAAGGAATGTACCCAGGGCCCAACTTGGGCCTTTCCAAATGCCATCCAGGCCTTTCCACATCACAGTGGAAACAAAGTTGTTGTCAAAAAGATTAACAAAAGTCAGACAAAAGTTAGTCAGTTTGTCACTTAGCTGCACTTTCTGTGCATGCCCGAAGTGCATTGCTAAGGTAAAAGGCAAAGAATTTTAAAATGTAAAACCAAAATAATTTAAAAGTGTAAAACCGAAATAAATTATAAAACCAAAATAACTTTAAAATGTAAAATCAAAATACTTTGAAGATGTAAAATCAAAAATGTTTAAAAATGTAAAATCAAAATTTAAAAATTGTAAGCAATCACATATCTCAAAATTCCCTTCTCTTGTTTAGAAGAGAAGATCTTGGGGATAGTCTGTGCAGTAATGACTTTACTAATAGGATTATAAGAAATGCCAATGGAATGGGCAAAGTCAAATTCAATGCAAAAACACAAGGCAAAGTATTTGTAAGCCAATCCATAAACTGTCTTAAATGCATGTGAAACTTCTACAATAGAAAAATGGTTGATCACATGTCTAGCTGTGTTCTCCAGATTGGAATGAAGCCATAATGTCCATTGGTCTTAAAGCATCCACTCATACAGTTAATGAAAAAGGAACACTCGGCTATATCCCTGAATTCTTTTGCCTAAAAATCAAAGTTTCTTACAAAGAGTTTCTGATACCGAATTGTACTCCAGGAGTGTGAATCAATAAATCTGATTACTTTTCCTCCTGGGTCAAAGATCACACACTGTCTATTTATTCTAGTGATTAAAACAGCAATTTTCCAACCCATTCTAAACATAAACACTGTTTTATAAATACCCGTAGGGGGTTGGGAAATCAAGCTCACCTGTGGAAGTGGAAAATCCACGAGGTAAGAAAAGAGGAGTTCCAACTCTCCAAAGACGAACCTAGCAGTTTTACAAGTATAAAACTCCACTCTCTCTAACTGCCTGGAAATAAGAGGCTGAGCAGTGAAAGTGTCACTATCCCAAGCCAAAGCCTGCTGTGGGGTTTGGGTATTAGCAATTGTTTAGCAAATAGTCCCTCAAGGCACTGGAAGGAATGCTGAAGATTTATGTGGATTTATTTTGTATCCAGAAACTTTGCTAAAGTTGTGGATTATTTCTAATAGCTTTTTTTAGAATATCTGGGGTTTTCTAAGTATACCATCATATCATCTGCAAAGAGTGATAGTTTGGTTTCCTCATTACCTACTCTAATTCCTTTAATCTTTCTCAATGCTTATTGCCCAGGCTAGGGCTTCTAAAACAATATTGAATAGTAATGGTGGTAGTGGGCAACTTTGTTTAACTACTGATCTTACTGGAAAAGGTTCCAGTTTATCCCCATTACATATGATGCTTATTGTTGATTTTAAATATATGCTCCTAACTATTTTAAGGAATAGTCCATTTATTCCTATACTCTCAAGTGTTTCTAGTAGGAATGGATGTTGGGTTTTATCAAATGTTTTTTCTGCATCTATTTTGATGATCATATGATTTTTGTTAATTGGATTATTAATATGGTCAATTATACTAATAGTTTTCCTAATATTAAACCAGCCCTGCATTCCTGGTATAAATCCTACTTTATCATAGTGTATTATGCTGGGGATGATTTTCTGTAGGTTTTTTTTTTTTTTTTAACTAATATCTTATTTAAGATTTTAGCATCAATATTCATTAAGGAAATTGGTCTATAGTTTTCTTTCTCAGTTCCCAATCTATTTGATTTAGGTATCAGTACCATGTCTGTGTCAGAAAAGAAGTTTGGTAGGACTCCTTCATTCCCTATTTTTTCAAATAGTTTATATAATATTGGGGCTAATTGTTCTTTAAATGTTTGGTAGAATTCACATATAAATCCATCTGGTCCTGAGGATTTTTTCTTAGGGAGTTGACTAATAGCTCGTTTTATTTCTTTTTCTGAAATGGGACTATTTAAGCAATTTACTTCCTCCTCTGTTAATCTGGAAAGCCTATATTTTTGGAGGTAGTCATCCATTCCACTTAGTTTATCAAATTTATTGGCATAAAGTTGGGCAAAGTAACTCCTTATTATTGCTCTAATTTCCTCTTTATTGGTGGAAAGTTTCCCCCTTTTCATTTTTAAGACTAAAAAATTGATTTTCCTCTTTCCTTTTTTTGATCAGATTTACCAAAGGTTTATCTATTTTATTGTTTTTTTTTTCATAAAACCAACTCTTTCTTAGTTTTATTTATTAATTCAATAGTTTTGTTTTGCTTTTTACATTCAATATTACTAGTTTCTCCTTTTAATTTTAGAATTTCAAGTTTAATATTTGGATGGGTGTTTTTCATTTGGTCTTTTTCTAGCTTTTTAAGTTGCAAGCCCAATTCACTGATCTTCTCTTTCTCTATTTTATTCAAGTAAGCCTCTAAAGATATAAAATTTCCTGTTATTACCACTTTAGCTGCATCCACAAATTTTCGTATGATGTCTCATCGTTGTCATTATCTTGGGTGAAATTATTGTTTCTATAATTAGCTTCTCTTCCCTTTGCCAATTTTTCTTCTAACTCTCTTTTCAGGTCTTTAATTGTCTCTTTTAGAAGAGTGTTATGTGATGGAGGCCAGGTAACATTCCCCTTCAGGGCATTATTTGGAGATTGTCTGCTGTTAGTCTCCTTGGGGTTGGAAACCTGCTCTTTTTCTGTATAGAAGCTGTCAATCATTCTCTTCATTTTTTAAACTCATTTTTAAACACCTATGATGTCTGTCTTAAAGGTAAGGAGGTTACCAGCTTCTTCTGCAGAACAGAGATTGTTTGTATGGCACCTGTCTTGTGAACAAGCTGCAAAGGTACAAGGGTGCTCTGGGAGAGAGTTTCCCCCCTCCTCCACTGGAAGTGATTCAGAGCTGGGTAGTACGGGCTGGGCTGCGGGACTGCCCAGTGAAGAACCCCCCACTATTTGACCTAGGGACTGCCCTTAAACTAGAGGCTGAACGGTGAAAGTGTCACAACCCCAGGCGAAACCTGTCCCGTTTCCCCCCCATGGGGCTGTGACTATTAGCAGCTGATCATCGAATAGCCCCAGCACACAGACCAGAAGTGTCTCTGCCCTGGGAAGCAGAGTTGCTGCTGAGGAAGTTTCTCTGCTATGGAAGTTCCACTGCCTCAGGCCATACCCCCCACTGTACAGATTTGAGGCTGCCCCAGGCTGTGTCCCACTGCCTTGCAGATTCTTACCTGGCCCAGGGAAAAGAAGGTGGAAAAAGCAGAAGGTGGCTATAGCCATGCTGTGATCTGTGCTGAGTCACTTCCCATTTGGGGTAACTATAGGCCATTTCTGGTGTTGTTTTTGTTTTTTTTAAAGTGGCTTGATTTCTCTGCTGATCTGCTGTTTTGCAAGTAAAATAGAGCAATCAGCCTATACCATAATCCCCTGTCTCTGTAGTTTCTCTAATCCCAGAGGCCTCCTCAGCCTGATCAGCACAATATGCTAGCCTAATTCTATCAATCTCTGGGCCAGTCTTTTTCCCCACCCCTCAGGACCAACCTTTTCTGAGGAAATTCCAGATTTTCTTCAGCTGGTAAGGTGTTGTGTTTCTAATCTACATGGTTTTTACCAGTCCAGTGCTATTTTTGAAGCTGAATTAAATAGTTGGTATTGAGGGTAAAAGAGAACTTAGAATTTCACATGTGTCTTCTCCACCATCTTGGCTCCACCTCTTTCATTTGTAATTTCTGTTCAATAAATGAATGTTTAGGCACTGAGGAGAGATTCAATGTTAAGAATGTTGTTCCTTAATTATTAAATAAGTTACCCTTGTCAAAGCAGGCATAGATGTAAATAACTATTTTTATTTATATGAATTTAGATTTGCTTCCAAAATTATCTGTCAGAAGGGAAGATTGGGTCAGGTTTAAATGTTTATTCTCATAAAAACAAAATGTACAAAAATTCAACTTCCATCATTTTTAATTTTACTGTTTAGGAGAAATTAACTGATTGGACCTTTTTGTTACTTCTCCAAGCAGCAACCATACAATTTAATGGCACTTAAGGAGCTACTTTTTTTTTTTTTTTTTTTTTTTTAAGTACTGCATGCAACTGTTCAGAATTTTTAAGTTCAATTTTGAAAAAGATATTTATCTTAAAAGTGGTGAGGTTTATGTGTTGCATCAAGAAATATGTTCACCCAAATTTAGGCACAAGAGAGGAGTTTTAGTAGAATAAACATTTATTTATTAGTTTTAGCTGGATAAATATTAATTTTATCTGGATTAAAACAAGTCGGAAATTTAGGTTTCTTTCTCGGTATTGTCACAGTTATTTTCTTATGTAACATATGAACTAATTTAATGCTTTTTGAATGAATTCATGAGTGCTAATATAACAACTTCTCGGCAGAAAAGGATGCATAACTAAAGCAGAAAGGTACCTGGAGGGAAAGATGGTGGATATCAAATGCTATTTGAATTGAAACATCACCTTGATCAACTTCTCTCCTCAGTAGTAAATGGAAAGTTTTTAGAATCCGTAGTGCCAGAATTTTGGGAAGGGAAGTGTGTTACAAATCATCAGACTTGTTTTCAATCTAGCCCCTACATTCAAAACTGAGAAGAAAAAGAAATTTGAAGAAGAGACCCACCTCCTTCATCACCATCAGGAACAACTCCTAACCAAGTCACCAACAGATAAATTTACAGAGAAGTCCAGGGAGGAAAAATACCCCAACCTCTCAAAATACTGAATACTTCCAGCTAAATAAATGCCTTCATTTTGGGAAACAACACCTGTGGAAAAGGAGAATGATGCTTCCTCTAATTGTCAATGAATGTCACTAAATAGGCAGGCATCACTATCTAAAATGGTGAGGTATAATAAAAAAAAAAAAAAAAAGAAAATGCAGCATGTGACAGAGGAGTTGCACCATTGTCTTGATCACTATCTTGCCTTCAGACCCGATAGAGATCATGATACTAAATTTCAGAGCTTTTGAAATACCAATGCTTTTAGTCTAGTGTCTGTACTAACATCTTGTGAAGAAAACCCTATGGAAATTAATATCATATTTACTTTTAGGAGACATTACTATATCCTTTTTATTTAACGATTTTGCTTTGCTATAAGATATCTCATGAGAAATGGAAAAATCCCTAAGTATATATAATTGTAAGATGGAAAGAAGCAAGGAAGGCAGAAAGAAAAAAGGAATAAAGTTAAAAAAAGAAAGAAGAAAGGAAGAATAGCCATGTACATGAGAAGCTTGCCAGTTTCTGTGTTCCAGTCACTGAACTAAATGCTTTCCTAATATATTTTTTTTTCATCATTATAACAAGCTTGGAAGTTAGCTTTTGGTAGTATCCTAATTTAGACTTAAAGAAATTGAGGCAGAATTTTAAAAATTATCCCAGGGTCACATATCCAGTAAGCATGTTAGTCTAGATTTAACTAAGTTCTTTCTGACTCTAGGCAAAGAATTCTATTCACTATTATTTCCCACTCAGTGGAAGAGACAACACGTGAAAAATTTCAGCTGCAAGTTAGATAAAAAGATGATCCTTATTTAGGATGCAGTAACAAATGATATCTTAATGCTTCTTTTTTTTAACCTTTTTTTTGGTTTTATACCTGTACATTAATTTTTAAAATACAATTTATGAAGAGGAAAAAAGAAAAAGAAAAAGAAAAAAAAGTAAACATAACATGTGTTGATTTACATTCAGATTCCATAGTTCTCTCACTGTATGCAAAAGGAGTTTTCAATACAAAGTTTATTGGGATTGCCTTGGATCATTTAACCACTGAGAAGAATCAAGTCTTTCATAATTGATTATCACACAACCTTTCTGTTACTAGATGCAGTGTATTCCTGGTTTTGCTTGTTTCTCTCAGCATCAATTTGTGTAAACCTTTTCAGGCTTTCCTAAAATCAGCTTGCTCATCATTTTTATAGAAAAATAATATTCCATTCCTTTCATATACCATAACTTATTCATCCATTCCCCAATTGATATTTTCCCGGTTGTTTAGATCTTAATTTATATTTGTGTGAGAAGTGTTTTGTAATTGTGTTCATATAATTCTTAAGTTTGTCTTGGAAGGTAAATACCCCAATATTTTGTTTTATCTATATTCATTTTAAATGGAATTTCCTTTTCTATCCCTTGCTGATGGAATCAGTATTATATACAAATACTGATGATTTAAGTGGGTTTATTTTGAAACCTGTAACTTTGCTAAAACTGTTAATTGTTTCAAGTAGATTTTTTGATGCTTTTGTAGAATTCTCTAAGTGTGTCATCATATCATCTGCAAAAAAGTGACAATTTTATCCCCTCATTGCCTATTTTAATTCTTTCAATTTTCATAGCTGTGGAAACCAAATACCCATCCATTTCTCACAATTTCCTCTTTTTTTCTTTTTAAATAATTTTGTTTCCACATCCTTTTCTAACCTTTCAAATTTTGTTAAGTTTTTTATATCCCACTTCAAAAAAGCCTATCCTCTATACAGATCTCCTTACATAGAATGGATAATTAATCCCTGAATTCTCTGCTAATTATCATGATAGGGTTGTATTAAGAGTGTAACTACTTCCATTTTATCACCTGTTCCTCTTCTTTCTGCCAATAACATTTCTAAAGTAATTTTATTTTACCCTCTCATTCTGCTAGTGATATCTAACTACTGTGCTATTCCTTTAACACATTCTGGCATAATTTATCAAATGATATTTACTTACCAGAGTAGCAATAACATAAAGTCAGAACAAAATTCCTAGCCTTGAAGTCATCAGTTGTTATCCTTGACTTAATTCTTCCTGATTCAGTATTACTTTCTTCATTTAATGCCAGGGTAAAAGGAATAGCCAACTGGGTAGGTGTGAAAGTGCTCAGTTTATTCCCAGGCAATGCAGATTTGAGAATTCTGCCTCCCCCAAACCACCCAAGGTTTGCTTGAGGTAGTGTCATCTCTTAGAAATTGCGAGAGCTATTCTAGAATTGGGTCCATGCCACTACTGTCCCTAGACTTTGGAATCTTTCCCCCTGCCTTGAGAGACAAGATGACTAATCCCCAAAACTAAGCCTCCCTTTTCTTTGTTCTTTTTCCTCCTACATCTTTAAAGAGATTATTACATCTTTAGAGAGATTATTACCTTATTGTCTGGAGGCAAAACTGATGAGATCAAGCTTTAGACAATGCTTATAACCCTCCCTTTTTCCCCTGGCTTTTAATACCTCTTGTGTGCCTCTTCCAGTCAACTAATACCTCCTCTTTCCTCTTTTCCCAGTACTGTCCTTTCCCCACCCCTTAACGTCTTTCTCTCTGATACTATCACATCAGAGTCCATTAATAATCATATCCTCCATATATGTGATACCCCTCTCTATTTTCCCTAGCAACAGATATAGTTCTCAAGAGTTACAGATATCATTTTCCTATCTAGGGTTGTAAACAGTTTAACCTTTAAGTTATTTATATATATCTATATAGATATATCTATATATCTATATATCTATATAGATATATAGATATATCTATATCTATATATATATATATATTCTTCTCCTTTTTACCTTTCTACACAGCATGCTACACGTTTCTATACTTTTCTTGAGTCCTGTGTTTGAAGACTAAATTTTCTCTTTAGTTCTGTTTTTTTTTGTTTTGTTTTGTTTTAATAGAAATTATTAAAATTCTCTTACTGCACTGAATATTCATCACCTCTCCAGAAAGATGATGTCAAGTCTTACGGAATAATTAATTCTTGGTTTGTAGCTTCTCTGCTTTCTGAAATATATTATTCTAAGCCCTCTTATTCTTTATTGTAGATGTTGCCAAATCCAGGGTAATCTTGACTGTTGCTCCTGGATATTTGAATTTCTTTAGTCTAGAACAGTGGTCCTCAAACTTTTTAAATAGGGGGCCAATTCACTATCCCTCAGACTGTTGGAGAGCCTCACACTCACACTGTCTCTGTTGCCTCAGTCCAATGCTGGAAGTGTGCATTGCTAAGGCGAGTTTATGTCGAATGTCACTTCAGGTCTGATTTTGCCATAGGTGGGCGTCATAAACGTCCTCAGAGCACTGCATCTGGCCAGCAGGCTGTAGTTTCAGGACCCCTGGTCTAGCATCTCACAGTATTTTTTTTTCCCTTGAGATTGTAATTTAGGAGTTTTCCAACAATGTTCCCTGGGTTTTCCTTGTGAGATCTCTTTCTGAAAGTGATCAATGGATTCTTTAAATGACTGTTGCCTCTTCTATTTCTTGAATATCGAGAAGGTTGAGGCCTGGTAGGGCATAATAAGTTTAATAAAGGGACTAGGAATTTGAGAGAGAAAAGTAAAGAGTTTGATCCTTTTATAAAGGATTCAAAATGGGATAAAGAGGAGTGGTGAGCTTAAAGAAGATTTCCTGAAAATGAATTGAGAGATCAAGGGTTTGGAGTGTAAAGTGTAGATGAAAAGCATAGTTTGGTAAGGGAAGAGAAAGGAAAGGTGAAAAGCCAATAGATTAAGATTAAATAAGATGATTTCAGAATTCTTGAATATTACGATGAGAAATAGATTATGACTCATTGGGATTCTAAATTCTTAGGGTATGAAAGAAGTGAATTCAATGTTCATTACTGAGTGTAGGATTCTATTTTTCTTTCCAAAGAAGTTTGGAGACCAGGTTATAAGCAAGTATAATATATGAGAGGCACACAATCAGATAATTAGATAAAAGTCTCTGTTTCACTACTCTTCATTCTTCATTCTCCAAGAGATGAAAATCAAATATGCACAGGAAGAGAAAGAAGTACTGTTTTCTACCTTTCCTTCTTTTTTCAAGGGATAATCGCAGCAAAAGATGAAAGCCTGAGGTTGAAGACATTTTTCCGACCAAGACATTTTATAACTAGCCAGAAATGGAAAGCATCTAGTCATGGAAGTTTGGCTCCTTTTCTCACCTGAAAAAGTTATATGTCACTGAACATAAATTCAACACAAATAAAAATTAATTGGTTGTATTAAGTAGCTTCTAAGTTTCCTTCCACAATCTAGATGTTCAAATGCATGGTTATATGTTTATAAATTGGCACAAAATTATTGAGGTGACATGTGTGTGGGTTTGGGTGGCAGGCTGGTAGGAGGAGAACATTGTGACATATATGCAAATGAATACAGAAAAAGATAGAGAGCAATGACAGAGAACAGGGAATAGGGAAAATAGTTTAAAATTATCTAGGAAAATTTTAAGAAGATCAAGTTACTTTCAGCTTAAAAGGTAATGGAAAACTGCATGGAAGCAGTGCATATAATGGAAAATAGAGTCAGACCTTTGCCATCATCATGACACAGAAGCAGTAAGCCAAAAACAATTATTAGGAAATAGTCCAATTTGATCAAAATATTAGATTAATGAATATTAGAATTTAGCAAGCAATATAAGGACTAAATAAATCAATAACTATTTATTGATAAATAGTTACTTAATGAACCAGGAACAGTAATAGACCCTAGGGATAAAAAAAACACTACAGAAACATTCTGAGACCTCATGTAGCTTATATTGTAACATATAAGACTATATGTATACTAGTGCATAACCATACATATATGCATATATATATACATATATATATGTAGAAATATTGATATACTCAAGTACATTTATAAATATTTGTGCAATAAATAAACAATGTACAATTAATATAAATATATTTACATACATATAATACAAATTAGTTTTTGGAGGTTAATTGCATTAGCATTTAAGATAAAGAACCACTTACTACATCTTTTAAGTTCAGCTTGAATTGAATCTTGAAGAAAATTTGAAAGATGTTGTAAGAGCAAAGAATAATAGTTTCTTCATTGTTGAGAAATCAAGGAATTCTGTAGTAACAGATAATCAAAATCATCTTATTGTCTTAAATTGTAATTATTTGATTTTTTTTAACTAAAAGTTTAAAAAATAGAAAAAACTATTTCTGGATATAAAAGTATAAAATATAAAAAAATAATAAATCCAACTAATAAATTTTAAAAGTACTCTGCCAATATCCTAACACATACCACATATCAGTTTTAATTTAATAATTTATTCCAATTATAAAGTAATCTAAGATTTCCTTGACCTCTATGACTTAAGTGTCTATTTCTTTTAAAGACTTGGTATGTTGCCAAAAGTTGTGTGTGTATGTGAAAGTGTGTGTATTTTTTTTTTAATTTGTTGGATTTCTTTTTCTCCATTCCTTTTTAACCTGCCAAGCTAACTATATTCCAAAATGAAAAAGAAAACAGTTACAAAGATGAGGGGGAAAATTCCCTGTATTCAACATTTTTATTTTATTTTATTTTTTTTGCTGAGGTAAGTGACTTACCCAGGGTCATACAGCTAGCAAGTGTTAAGTGTCTTAGACAAGGTATTCAACCTTTTTAATCAATATGAAGGAAACTACTAATGAAATGTGCTCTATTTCCAAACATTTCAGTTGTCTTTATATAATAATACTAGAATAACAAAGAAGCTGGTAATTAGATTATACCATGACGTTATCAAAATTTGATTAACTTAGTCATGCTTCACAAAGAACATAAACATTTTCTAAAATCAGTTTTCCATATACTTTCAAAAACTGTTTTAAGTAGCTACTGTGTGGAGAGAGAATACCATCTTTTGTGTAGAAGAAACACACAATTTAGTTAATACCCAATATTTTTCCCCTGGATCTTTTACTAAAGAATGTTAGAAATAAGAGCACCTTAGATGATAGCAAGTTCAACTCTCATTTTATTATAATTTTACCATTATGAAATATAGTCTCTTTTTCACTGTTTGTTATAATACTTTCAGTTTCCAAGGATACATATAGAGATTTTCTTTTTACATTGATATTCTTATGCAATTAAGGGAATTTTAACATTGTTAAACATTCACTGACAAATGAAATAGCTCCAGCCAGATAGGTTTAGAAAGTAGTCACATTATATGTTTCCCATTTTGTAAAATGAATGTGCTTTTGAATATCTGATTTTTTTTTCTTATATAGTGTGTTCTATTTTTCAAAAGATTGATGTTCTCATTAATAGTGCAATTATAGTAAAAGATAAATATTTTTAAAGCACCTTATTTTTGTGTCACATCTATGAACTTTAAAAATATTTATTTTGATATGTTAACATTGTTTTATTAGAATTATCCCTCTACATTGTTATTAGCTAAATAAAGAGAAGACAAAAAGCATTAAATGTGTATTGTCAGTGGAGACAACAACTTGAAATGTATTCTTTTGATATGTAATTTTTTTCTCCACTTAACTGCCCTGTCATTTAAAATCTATAATGTCAGTAATTCACACATAAACACACATATAACACACATGTGTGTATTGTTCATGTGTTTATGTCTGTATGCTTATGATACAGTAATTTTTTGTTTTATTTGTTTTTTTTTCCTACACATTTAATAGATTGTTTGGAAAGTGTATTAAATGTATTAAGAAATGGTGCCATGGACAGCTAGGTGGTACAGTAGATAGATAGTACAGTAGATAGCCCTGATGTCAAGAGGACCTGAGTTCAAATGTGACCTCATACATTTAATACTTCTTAGCTGTGTGATCTTGGGCAAGTCATTTAACCCCAAATGTCTCAGAAAAAAAAAAGAAAAGAAAAAAAAAAAAAAGAAAAGAAAAGAAATGGCGCCATGTTTACCAGCACATTTTTGTTCATTTTGTTTTGAAAATGAATCCAGAAATTTATTGTTTCCCTGTTTGCCTAAGTCAGGTGGGTCAATAAAACTCAACATATTATTGGTTTATAACATTTTTTAAAAATTGTAAATAAGGACCAGTTCTTTTTGGCAAATAAAAAAAGTTTCTTGTGGTATCCTGGTGAGTAGATGAAGTAAAGCCAGTTTCATAAAATTCACATTCACGTGCAGCAGATGGCCTGGTAGTAAGCCCACTTGCACTAAAATAAGTTCATTATTAATTTTTGCAGGCAATACCTTAATGTAAAAAATAATTTTGGGAAAAAGTGAGAAAAGATTACCATAAATTATATATCACTGTAAGATGATATTTGAGTAAAAATTAAAGAATTCACATATTTCTTAGATAAAAATGGCACCTTCATAAATAGTTGACCATGTATTGAAGATTTAAAAAAAATAAAAAAAAAAAATAAAAACTGCAATCAAAGGTCTTTTTCAATTTATTTTATTTGAAAAAAACAATAAGAAAAAAGAAAAGAAAAACAGAAATACAAAGCAAAATAAATCAAAACAAATGTGCCCAGCAGAACATTGAGGAGAATTCAAAATCTATAAAAGCAAATTACAAGAATAAGGGGGGAAAATAAATAAATAAATAAATAAATATATAATTCATAGAATAATTTATATCCATGAATGTTCCTCCCCTTTTCTTTTTTTTTTTTTCCACTTGTACATTGTTTTTTGGTCCTCTGCTATGCTGATTTACTTTATTCTTTTTTTTTTTTTTCTTTCTTTCTTTTTTTTTTCTGAGGCTATTGGGGTTATTTAAATTGTTCAAGGTCACATAGCTAGGAAGTGTTAAGTGTCTGAGGTCATATTTGAATTCAGGTACTCCTAACTTCAGGACTGATGCTCTAACCACTGAGCAACCTAGCTGCCCCATTTACTTTATACTTTGTTATTGACTACTGCTATGATTATAGAGAGCACATATTGAATTTGCCCCTTCTACAAGCTGTTTTTTTCTCATTCTTTTGTGATTAGCAGTAAAATTTATTAAATCTGTTTTGTGTGGGAAATAACTTTTAATTTTTTTCCAATTTTAAAGAAATGAATAAAATAACTGAATCATGCATATAGTTAAAATAAGAATATGAAATGATCAAAATCAAAGTAGAAATTCTGAAAATCAAAGAAGAGATTTTCAAAATTGAAAACAAAAATAAAACTAGATATTGAATTGATAAATAAAAGCAGGAATTAGTTTTTTTTTAAGCTAGCAAATGTGATAAATAGGTAGTGTTATATAAATGACAAAAGAAAACTAAATTAACACTACTCAAATTAAAAAAATATAAAATAAAATTTACAACAATTAGAAATGGGATGGAGAGAAGAGCCAAAATGGTAGAAAAGATAAGAAGTTGCCTGAACTCTTCCCAGGTTACCTAAAAAACAATTGTTAACTCAAACCTCTAAATTAATTCTGAAAGACAAAAAAGGAAGAATGAAACAATTTTCTTTTATATATTTTAATTAATTAGTTAAATAAAATTTTACAAACAAATTTATGCATAGGTAATTTTTCAGCATTGAAAATTGCAAAACCTTTTGTTCTAACTTTTCCCCTCCTTTCCCACACCCTTTCCCCCAGATGGCAGGTTGACCAATACATGTTAAATATGTTAAAGTATAAGTTAAATACTGTAAGGGGCCTTTAAATGGGTGCCACAGTGCATCGGGAGATTGAGGCCCGGAAGTAATTTCTGTGGATATTAGGACTGCCCTTGGGCGGGATCCTGGCCATAATGGGTGACTCTCTCACTGATTGGCTGTGTGTGTGACCTCACAGGCCCTATATAAGCCCACTGCAGGCAGCAAGCGCCCTCTTTAACCTCGTGCTCTTCACCCTGGCTCCCCAGCCTGGGTGGCCAAGCCAAGATGGATAGCCAAGAGAGGTAAGGGTTTTGGTAGTGAACACATGGGTCTTCTGACCAGGTGTTCACTCGGGAACCAACAAGTCAGGGCATCAGTTAGGGCATTATGTGAGTAGGTATAATAAAGGCTTTTAAGATTACACGTGGTTGTTCTTGAGTGCGCTACCGGTTATTAAGCTAGTAATTGTAACTGCCAGGAGAGCACGTTACAAAATACTATACATTTATATATGTCCGAACAATTATTTTGCTGTACAGAAAGAATCAGACTTGAATTAGTGTACTGTTAGCCTGTGAAGGAAATCAAAAATGTAGGCAGAAAAAAATAGAGGGATTGGGAATTCTATGTAGTGGTGCATATTCAACTCCCAGAGTTCTTTCACTAGATATAACTGGTTCAGTTCCTTACTGCTCTATTGGAACTGATTTGAAGAGGGCCTCGTCCATCAGAATTTGTAACGAGCTGTCGTCTCCAGAAGCTGCTGGATCGCTCTCTGGGAAGAGATCTGCTGTGTCTACTCAAATCTTTCAGACAGATTCTTCTTCCTGTAACGAACCGTTGTCTCCAGGCAGTTGCTGTTAACTCTTGTCCTTAGAAGTGACTTCCCTTCCTGCAGAGAGCCCCGTCAAGCCTGATGCAATGCAGAGTCTTTCTTCTTGAATCCTGGCTCTGAATCTCCTCCAGCTCTTATCCTTCTCCAGGCCGATCTGCTCTCTGCGCCCAGTGCTGTGTCTTTTATCCTCCCAGAGAATGGGCGTGGGATAATGCAAGGGCTTCTGGGAAGAACCAACCCAGCCAATGAGCTTGCCCCCTCTATCAAGTCAACCTGAGTTCTCACCTTGTAATTGTCCAGAAAACCTGAGTTCTCACTTAGTAATCCTAACATCTCCCCCTTTCTTTTGATTTAGAACATAGGACAGTCATGACCTTGAAACATAAATCCATCAATATGGGAAGTATTACAGATAATTACATAAATGACCTTGAAACATAAATCCATCAATATGGGAAGTATTACAGATAATTACATAAATTACATAAGCACATAGTAACATAGTAACATAACACATGCTAGAAGTATATAACATAATCATAAATTGAAAATTTATAAATGTCCATAAGTCCATTGTCCATTAATCTCATCTTGTGTGAGGAAGTCCAATGATTCCTGCTGGTTTTTAAAGTTCTTTAACAGTCTTATTATTATCCATGCTCTTTCAGTGTCAGATGTTTCTTAGATCTTCTCCTTTATTTTGAGGTTTTTCTCTTTTTCTGTCTCTCTCTGATGGACAAGGCGAATATGACTCGTTGGCACTCATCTGATTCCTTCTCCTGCTGAAGAAATACAAGCAAACCCTCTCTCCCAGGCAGTTAACCTATCTAATTACAGTCTATTTACCACTTTCTAAATCTCTTCTCATCATCTGGCAATTACATTGGAATTGTTTGCACTGGACACAGCCCTGTTGGTTTAAAAGGCCTGTATTCTCCCCAAGTGTAATCCATTTTTGCAATCTGATTGCCTTTTGGTTGACTGATTGGGTAATCCCTTTCTGCCATGTGATTGCTTCTCTGCTGATTGATTAAATCAGAGTCCTGGCCTTCTAAAGGTTCTTTGGGTGTAACATCAGCTGCCATCATGCCCCAAGTCTTTTTTGCCTGGGGCCCTGGACCTGGGCCCCTCATCCCATTTCCCTGAATTATTCTACACTCTGATGCCCAATGGAGTCCTCTGTTGCATTTTGGACATGGGGCTTTAGGTCTTCTTTCACCCTGTCTTCTCCCTGTATCTCCATACCTACACTGAGCTCTTAGATGCCCAATTTTTCCACATTGAAAACATCTCCGAGTTTCTCTAGAAGTCCCTTGCCATGAGGGACCCTGTCTTTCCACATTCATCATTGTCCGGGTGTAAAAAGCATTTGTTCCCACTGTAGCACAGCGTCTTATGATCTCCTCTAAAGGAGCATCTTTGTCTAATCCCCATATAATTCTTTTGCAAATCTCATTGGAATTTTCCTTAGCCAGATGTCTGGTCATTATTTCTGTAGCTGCATTTTCTCCAATAGTTCTTTTGACAGCAGTTTGCAAACGTCCCACAAAATCTGCAAAAGGTTCATTGGGACCTTGCTGTATTTTAGTGAAAACCTCTCCACGATCTTTCTGTCCAGGAAGGACACCCCAAGCTTTTATTGCAGCCTTAGCAATTTGTTCATATATTGTCATGGTATAATCAGTCTGTTCTGAATTCTCTCCATACCGACCTTCACCAGCCAAGTGCTCAAAAGTGAATTGTGTGTTAACTCCTATTTCCAAATTGCATCTGACTTGAATTTTACATAATTCATGAAATTCCGCAAGCCATAATAAATTTTCTCCAGGTTCCAGACATGTCCTTGCTATGGATTTCCAATCATTCGGGGTTAGGACTTCATAAGACAAACCATCTAGTAACATTTTGACATAAGCTGATGTAGCCCCATAAAGGGTACAACCTTTTTTCAAATCCTTAATTTTATTCAAATCTAAAGGTGCATATCTTCTCCTTTTTTTACCTACAGAGTCAATCTCTTCAATGACAGGATATGCATGTATAAAATCACTTATATCCTGTCCTTCTTTCTTAGCTTTAACCAATGCTTTTTCTAATCTTGTCATAGGCTTAGACTGCTTCACAGACAATTCTGTTTGTGTTTCTGCCTCTTCCTCTCCTCCTTCTTGCTCCACCCCTGAAGGGTTAATTGAGGGAGGAGATGGGAGGTGCTCCTGTTGCTGTTGCTCAGAATTGTACTTAACTTCATTGTTATCTGATTCATCCTTTTCACCTAGTTTAGTTGACACCTCCCCATTTTGCTCTTTCATCTCTTCCTTTAGAATAACATTTTTTAAAGCCATTTGGATTAAATTGTAGGTATGAATTGTATCTTTGGAAACTGAGTTTGGTCTGGAACCAAAGGGTAAAATGTCACAAAGACAATTGTAGTGTTCACCTAATTGCTCTCCTACTAATTCCCATTCATCTGGATCCAATTCTTCTTCCAGAGAAAAAGAAGGACATATGACCTTCACAGTTCTTAAAAGTTCAGTAATCTCCTCTAAAATTATAATCAAGCCTTGGCTTTTCATAACCTTGATGATGCTCTCTAAACATTTTCCTTGAACAGAAGGTGTTTGCCCCATTTCACTATAAGAGATTCCTGGTTTAGCCCTTAACAAGTTAAGTTCCTTATTTATCTATTAGCACGCTCACTTAATCTTTAACAAAGTTTCCTCATTACTCACGGTTCTGGGTCAGAGAGACTGAGATCTAGATCGGAAGCTTTTCCACTGGAATCAGGACCGTGTCTGTCCCTGTTCAGGCGCCAAATTGCGAAGGTCTGGTCTAGCTCTTCTTGTCAGGATAAGCAAAAGTCCTTGCCCCACGTGTGGACGCCAAATGTAACGAGCTGTCGTCTCCAGAAGCTGCTGGATCGCTCTCTGGGAAGAGATCTGCTGTGTCTACTCAAATCTTTCAGACAGATTCTTCTTCCTGTAACGAACCGTTGTCTCCAGGCAGTTGCTGTTAACTCTTGTCCTTAGAAGTGACTTCCCTTCCTGCAGAGAGCCCCGTCAAGCCTGATGCAATGCAGAGTCTTTCTTCTTGAATCCTGGCTCTGAATCTCCTCCAGCTCTTATCCTTCTCCAGGCCGATCTGCTCTCTGCGCCCAGTGCTGTGTCTTTTATCCTCCCAGAGAATGGGCGTGGGATAATGCAAGGGCTTCTGGGAAGAACCACCCCAGCCAATGAGCTTGCCCCCTCTATCAAGTCAACCTGAGTTCTCACCTTGTAATTGTCCAGAAAACCTGAGTTCTCACTTAGTAATCCTAACAAGAATTGATCATCATATAGTATTGTTGTTGAAGTATATAATGATCTCCTGGTCCTGCTCATTTTACTCAGCATCAATTTATGTAAGTCTCTCCAGGCTTTTCTGAAATCATCCTGTTGGTCATTTCTTACAAAAAAATAATAGTCCATAATATTCATATACCACAATTTATTCAGCCATTCTCCAATTGATGGGCAACCATTTAGATGGGCAACCACTTAGTTTCTAGTTTCTGGACACTAAAAAGAGGACTGTTACAAACATTCTTGCATATACAGGTCCTTTTCCCTTGTTTAAAATCTCTTTGGGATATTAGCCCAGTAGTAATGGTGCTGGATAAAAGGGTATGAACATTTTGATAACTCTTTGAGCATAATTCCAAATTGTTCTCCAGAATGGCTGGATGGATTCACAATTCCACCAACAATGTATCAGTGTCCCAATTTTACCACATCCCCTCCAACATTGCACATTATCTTTCCCTGTCATTCTAGCCAATCTGACAGGTTGACAATCTCAGAGTTTTGTCTTAATTTGCATTTCTCTGATTAATAATGACTTTGATCATCCTTTCATATGGCTAGAAATAGGAATGAAACAACTTTCAGTAAAAAAAAAAAAAAAAAAAAAAAAAAATTAGAAAGACTTCAGGAAAAGTCTGTCTTGATTAAATGTGGACTAAAACCCAGTACAGGTGGTGTCTAGGCAAACCAGTGAGAGGCTCTAAATTATAGCACAGATAAGCAACTTGAGGCCCCAAGCATTTGGCTCATCAGGCCAGTTGAACAATAAACAGTGAGAACTGCAATTCTTTAAAAAGCTGAACTGAACAAATGACAAAATATTACACTGAAGAAAACAATTATTTTAAAAGTATAATTGCTTAATGGGAAAAGAGGTACAAAAATTCACTAAAGAAAATACTCCCATTAATATTAGAATTGGGCACATCAAAGCTAATGATTCTATGTGACATCAGGAATCAATCAAATGAAATCAAAAGAATGAAAAAAATGGAAAATATCTTATTCAATGCACAACTTAACTAAAAAATAGATTCAGGAAAGATAAGTTAAAAAAATATTTTACTACCTAAATGTTATTTTACAAAGGGAGTAAGGATGTTTGACATCATTTTATTTTTCAAGAAATTATCAACAAATTCTTTCCAGAAATTCTAGAAGCAGAAGGTTAAATGTCTATGAAATAATCTACCTCCTGAAATAAATCCCTCCAAATGAAAAATCCAATTAATTTTGTAATCAAATTCCATAACTATAAAGTCAAGGATAAAATATTGAAAGGAGTCAGAAAGATATAATCTGAATATTAAGAAGCACTGCCAGAATTACACAGGATTTGGCAGTTTTTACCTTAAAGAATCAGATGACTTGGAATATGATACACAAAAAGGAAAAAAAAAATTGAATGGCAACCAAGAGTCAACTCACTAGCAAAATTTAGTATTATCTTTCATGGAAAAATAAATAATCAATGAAGTAGGGGACTTTCAAGCTTTCCTGATGAAAAGATCAAAGCAGAAGAGAAAATATGATTTTCTTCACAGAACAGGCAAACAGTTGTCAGCTATAGTCCTAATAGATAAAATGGCACTTAAACTTTTGTACTTTCATTAGTTAGAATCCCTAAAAAAAATTTGAATATACAGGCACAATATCCAGTAACAGATAATTGACCGAACTAAATGCTTATTTACCAAGTATTTAGGGTATAATGATTACATATAACCAGGTTGGAAACAGCAAGATATGACATACAACCAGATTAGAAATAGCAAGGTATGACAAAATTGAATTGCATTAATAGTTTCTATTAACCATTGCTCTGATCATAGAAATCAGTCACAGGAGGAAAAAATGCAGAGACATAAGTATAACATAACAAAAGCAGTTTAAACTTAACTTTTACAAAACAGGTTATTTGTTAATTGCCCCAGTAGCTGTCAGAGGATGGAGCTTTAAAAATCCCAAATAGTATTAACTATAATCCCAAGAAATTTTACTTCCAATAGCAACTCCTATTAACCAAAGTGTCAGATAAATCTTAAACAGATATTTACCATAAATTTATATTTATAACAGTAAGAATTTGTCTTGGTAAAGTCACTTCTTTGATATCTAAGTAAACAATTTCACAAGTGAACATTATACATACAAATCATTTTGCTTTTAAAATACCCAATACATAGAAAAATATTCCAAATTACATATTGCCCATATTAGAAACATTTTCAAAAGGACAAAAAAATTTTTTTCAGGGGCTCTTTATATGACTTCAGAATGACCCAATACAATCAATTAAAACTTAGAATATCCTATACAGAATATTTTAATACCACATAAAAGAATTCAAGAGGTTCTTAAAACTATTAAATTTTTTAAAATACCATAACCTCATATTGATAATAGTAATAAATTTGGGTTAGTAATTTCACAAGTTATCTTTCATATTTAACAGAAACATTTTCAAAAGGACAAGGAAAAAATCCTTAATTTTCAGAAGGCTTTTAAATGATGGGCATAACCTCAAAATACAATTAATTAAACTTATGCAGAATACCCAATTCCACATAAAAAGAATCTGAAAGATTCTTTAAAATATCAAACAGTAGATGCAATTAATATTTGAATCAGCAAGGAATTGCATTTTGTTTAAAAAAAAAATCACCATCTTAATCGAGGGAGGGGGATTAGATTGTCCCTTTCCATGTGGTCACCCTTTCCCCATTCCACCATGCTTCCAGACCCAAACTTCTCACAGTTAACCTTTTTAGGGTGCCATTTTCCCCAGGATTCAATCTGCCAGCAAAAGAAGGCCCCAAATTCATGGGGTATCTCTTTTCTCAGAGGAAATGGCAAAATCACTAGGGATTTGTGCCTTTTTTGTTCCATATTTCTAGAAAGCCATTTTCCTCTCCCTCCTTCTCTCATACCATCTCTCTCTTTCTACTCCCAATGCCTACTTGTTCAAACCTTCTCTGACATAGTTTAAACACTCCCAAACCAATAACCCTTCTAACAAAGTGCTCCATTTAAACTATTAATTGGTTTTGCAAATCAATCTTTCTTGTCCCTTGTCTTTAAATCACTTTTTTTACCTTTAACCTTCAAGATTCAGAAATAAGGAATATGGTGGAGAAGATACACACTACTCTGTGAACGTCCTTACTCCCTCACAACCAATTAGATAAATCAGCCTCAGAAATAGCGTTGGACTGATAGATACCACAAGGACTGGAAGCACGACTTACCAGCTGAAGAGAATCTGGAGTTTCAACAGAAAAGGTCAGTTCCCAGGGGCGGAAGAAGAGAGGCCAGCACAGATGGCTGGGTGCTAGCACACTGCACTGATTGCGCTGGGAAGGGCTCTGGGATCAGAGAAGCCACTGAGATAAAGAAATCTGGCACAGGCTGTTAGCTCTTCTCTGCTTATAATACAGCAGTTCAGAAGACAAATCTAAGCCACTTTAAAAAGCCAGATTGTATCTTCCCGGATCCTGGGGGTGACTCAGCAGATCTTGGCACGGTGGGTATGGCCCCTAGCTCTCACCTGTGACTAGTTAAGAGATTGAGAAGTGGGCTGATACGGCCCAAGGCAACACACACTGCCTACCTCTGCTGAAGGCTGTGGAACTCAGCCCTGAAAGCCCCAGAGAAGCGGAACCTTTGAACTACGGACCGCCGTTTCTGGCAGACACTTCCAGTTTGGGCCCAGGAGCTTTTCATTTCACCTGCTGCAGACATCCACGCCCCAGGGGATGCATAGGCTGGGCTTTGTGTAGCCTTTACTGTTAAAGACTCAAACCTCGGGGAAGCCGCTAGAACACAGCGCCCACAAAGTACAGCAGTGCTGATCACCTGTGAGGCACTTCCAGGGAGGGGGTGGGGTACTCTCTCCCAGAGCTCTCTCTTAGCTCAGGCGCAGGAGCTGCTGCATCCATCTGGTCTGGGAGGAAGTTGGAAAAGAAATAAATAAATAATTTCCTGCCCCAGGGACAGACCCCAAAAGATTTTTTAAGTATGAGCAAAAAGGCAAGAAAAACTATACATTCTTTCTACACAGAGAAAGAGCGGGTATCCAACCCCGAGGAAGTTAACAGCAGAGAGTCAGCAGATAACAACCTAAAGGGAATGATTCCTGCCCCCCATCACATAACTCTCTCCTTGAAGAGGCTATTAAAAAGCTAAGAGAGTTTGAAGAAAAACGGGGAAAGGAAAGGGAAGCTATGATAGAGAATAACAATGTCCTGAAATTGGAGTTGGAAAAAATAAAGAATTCACAGGAGATGCAGGGAAACAAAATTTGTGAATTAGAAAAGGATAAAAAATCACAGGAAAGTAGGATTTCTGAATTGGAAAATATAAAAAAGTCTCAAGAAAATAGAATTTCTGAATTGGAAAAAGAAAATAATTCTCAAAAAAAAATTAGGGAAATGGAAAAAATTCAGTAGAGCAAAATAATTAATTTAAAAATGAAATTGGGCATTTACAAAAAGAACTAAAAACTGTGAAAGAAGAAAATAACTCCTTAAAAGTCAGGATGGAACAAATAGAAATGAATGATTCACAGAGAACCCAAGAATCAGTCAAACAAAACAAAAAAAATGAGAAGCTGGAGAATAACGTCAAATACTTACTGGGAAAATCTATAGACCTGGAAAATAGATCTAGAAGAGATAATCTGTGGATCATTGGACTTCCAGAAAACTATGACCAAAAAAAGAGCCTAGATTCTATTTTACAGGAAATTATCAAAGAGAACTGTCCAGAGATAATAGAAACAGAAGGGAAAGTATATGTGGAAAGAATTTATCGAACTCCTTCTGAAATAGACCCTAAAAAAAGAACAACACGGAATATTGTGGCTAAGCTGCAGAATTACCACACAAAGGAGAAAATCTTGCAAGCAGCTAGAAAAAAACAATTTAAATACCAAGGTGCCACAATAAGGGTCACTCAAGATCTGGCTGCCTCCACATTAAAAGACAGAAGGGCCTGGAACCTGATATTCCATAAGGCAAAAGATCAAGGTCTGCAACCAAGAATGAACTACCCAGCTAAGTTTAGCATCTTTTTCCATGGAAGAAGATGGTCATTCAATGAAATAGAGGAATTCTATATGTTTCTAAGAAAAAAACCAGACTTAAACAAAAAATTTGATCTACATCCACAAGACTGAAGAGAAACAGAAAAAGGTACACAGAAACCTTGAGAATGGTAACTCTGTTGTGGGTATATAAAAAGTACTCATGGATAATTTGATTTTACTGATATAAAAGAAAAAAAGGGGCGTGTAGTAAAGGGAAGGAGGTCGTTTCAGAAAAAGGGGAAGGAATGATAAAAAGAGGGAAACTACATCCCAGGAAGAGGCATAGAAAATACATCATATCTGAGGGAATTTAGTGGGGGGGGAGAATCATTGTGTGAATCTTACTCTCATCAGAAGAGGCTCAAAGAGTAAATAATTGACATATTTGTTTTTCAGAAAATTTTCTCTCACCTCATTAAAAGGGGGGAGAGGAAAAGGGAAAAGGAAAAGGAGAATAAGTGAAGGGACTTGGAGGGAGGGGGGAGGGATACTAAAAAAAGGGAGGGCTGTGCATCACAATGGGGGTCTATAAATTAAATATCGGGGAGCGGGATCAGTGGGGTCAAGGGAAAAAGCATAATCTGGGGATAATATGATGGCAGGAAATACAGAATTAGTAATTTTAACTGTAAATGTGAATTGGATGAACTCTCCCATCAAACAGAGACAGACAGCAGATTGGATCAAAAATCAGAACCCTACAATATGTTGTCTGCAGGAAACACACTTAAAGCAGGGAGATACATACAGAGTAAAGGTAAAAGGTTGGAACAGTGCCTATTATGCTTCAGGTAAAGCCAAAAAAGCAGGGGTACCGATCCTTATCTCAGATCAAGCAAAAGCAGAAGTTGATCTCATTAAAAAAGATAAGGAAACTATAACCTGCTGAAAGGTAGCATAAATAATGAAGCCATATCAATATTAAACATATATGCACCAAGTGGTATAGCATCTAACTTTCTAAAGGAAAAGTTAAGAGAATTGCAAGAAGAAATATACAGTAAAACTATAATAGTGGGAGATCTCAAACTTGCACTCTCAGAATTAGACAAATCATACCACAAAACAAATAAGAAAGAAATTAAAAAAGTAAATAGAACATTAAAAAAAGTAAGTATGATAGACCTTTGGAGAAAACGGAATGGCAATAGAAAGGAATATACTTTCTTCTCAGCAGTTCATGGATCCTATACAAAAATAGACCATATATTAGGACATAAAGATCTCAAAATTAAATGTAGGAAGGCAGAAATAATAAATGCCTTCTTCTCAGATCACAATGCAATAAAAGCTACTTTCAGTAAAAAGTTAGGGGTAAATAGACCACAAAGTAATTGGAAACTGAATAATCTCATCTTAAAGAATGACTGGGTGAAACAGCAAATTATAGGAACAATTAATAATTTCACCCAAGATAATGACACTGATGAGACATCATACCAAAATCTGTGGGATTCAGCTAAAGCAGTAAGAAGGTGAAATTTTATATCTTTAGAGGCTTATTTGAAGAAAATAGAGAAAGAGAATATTAACGAATTGGGCCTGCAACTTAAAAAGCTAGAAAAAGACTAAATTAAAAAACCCCAACCAAAAATTAAACTTGAAATACAAAAATTAAAAGGAGAAATCAATAATATTGAAAGTAAAACAACTATTGAATTAATAAATAAAACCAAGAGTTAGTTTTATGAAAAAGCCAATAAAATAGATAAACCTTTGGTAAATTTGATCAGAAAAAAGAAAGAGGAAAATCAAATTGTTAGTCTTACAAATGAAAAGGGGGATCTTTCCACCAATGAATAGGGAATTAGAGTAATAATAAGGAGTTACTTTGCCCAACTTTATGCCAATAAATTTGATAACTTAAGTAAAATGTATGACTACCTCCAAAAATATAGGCTTCCCAGATTAACAGAGGAGGAAATAAATTGCTTGAATAATCCCATTTCAGAAAAAAGAAATAGAACAAGCTATTAATCAACTTCCCAGGAAAAAATCCCCAGGACCAGATGGATTCACATGTGAATTTTACCAAACATTTAAAGAAAATTAGACCCAATGTTATATAAATTATTTGAAAAAATAGGGGATGAAGGAGTCTTCCCAAACTCCTTTTATGACACAGAAATGGTACTGATAGCTAAACCAGGTCGATCGAAAACTAAGAAAGAAAATTATAGACCAATTTCCTCAATGAATATTGATGCTAAAATCTTAAATAAGATATTAGCAAAAAGACTTTAGAAAATCATTTCCAGGATAATACACTATGATCAAGTAGGATTTATTCCAGGTATGCAGGGCTGGTTTAATATTAGGAAAACTATTAATATAATTGACCATATTAATAATCAAATTAATAAGAACCATATGATCATATCAATAGATGCAGAAAAAGCATTTGACAAAATCTAACATCCATTGCTACTAAAAACTCTTGAGAGTATAGGAATAAATGGACTATTCCTTAGAATAAACAAGAGAATATATTTACAACCATCAGTAAGCATAATATGCAATAGAAATAAACTGGAACATTTCCCTGTAAGATTAAGAGTGAAACAAGGTTGCCCACTATCACCATTACTATTCAATATAGTACTAGAAACGCTAGCCTCGGCAATAAGAGCTGAGAAAGAGATTCAAGGAATTAGAGTAGGAAATGAGTAAATCAAACTATCACTCTTTGCAGATGACATGATGGTATACTTAGAGAACCCCAAAGACCCTGCTAAAAAGCTATCAGAAATAATTCAGAATTTTAGCAAAATTGCAGGATACAAAATAAATCCACATAAATCCTCAGCATTTTTATATATCACTAACAAAATGCAACAGCAAGAGATACAAAGAGAAATTCCATTACAAACAAATGTTGAGAGTATAAAATATTTGGATATCCATCTACCAAAGAATAGTTGGGAATTATATGAGAAAAATTATGAAACACTTGCCACAAAAAGAAAGTCAGATTTAAATAATTGGAAAGACATTCAGTGCTCTTGGATAGGCTGAGCGAATATAATATAGATGAAAATTCCCCAAACTAATTATTTATTTAATGCTATGCCAATCAGACTCCCAAGGAACTATTTTAATGACCCAGAAAAAAATAATAACAAAATTCATGTGGAAGAATAAAAGGTCGAGAATTGCAAGGGAACTAATGAAAAAAAAGTCACATGAAGGTGGTCTAGGTGTACCTGATCTAAAGCTATATTATATAGCAGCAGTCACCAAAACCATTTGGTATTGGCTAAGAAATAGACCAGTCGATCAGTGGAACAGATTAGGTACAAAGGAAAAAAAGGGTATATCTATAGCAATCTAGTCTTTGACAAACCCAAAGATACCAGCATTAGGGATTAAAAATTCATTACTTGGAAAAAAACTGTTGGGAAAACTGGAAATTAGTATGGCAGAAATTAGATATGGATCCACACTTAACACCCTATACCAAGATAAGATCAAAATCGGTCCATGAATTAGGCATAAAGAGGAAGAAGGAATTTATGACCAGAGGAGAACTAGAGATCATTATTGATCACAAAATAGAAGATTTTGATTATATCAACCTAAAAAGTTTCTGTACAAACAATACTAATGTAAACAAGATTAGAAGGGAAGTAACAAATTGGGAAAACATTTTTACAGTTAAAGGTTCAGATAAAGGTCTCATTTCCAAAATATATAGAGAACTGACCCTAATTTATAAGAAGTCAAACCATTCTCCAATTGATAAATGGTCAAAGGATATGAACAGACAATTTTCAGATGATGATATTAAAATTATATCCACTCATATGAAAGAGTGTTCCAAATCACTACTGATCAGAGAAATGCAAATTAAGACAACTCTGAAATACCACTACACACCTGTCAGATCGGCTAAGATGACAGGAACAAATAATGATGAATGTTGGTGGGGATGTGGGAAAACTGGGACACTAATACATTGTTGGTGGAGTTGTGAAAGAATCCAACCATTCTGGAAAGCAATTTGGAACTCTGCCCAAAAAGTTATCAAACTGTGCATACCCTTAGATCCAGCATTGCTGCTATTGGGCTTATATCCCAAAGAAATACTAAAGAGGGGATAGGGACCTGTATGTGCCAAAATGTTTTTGGCAGCTCTTTTCATAGTGGCCAGAAACTGGAAGATGAATGGATGTCCATCAATTGGAGAATGGTTGGGTAAATTATGGTATATGAATGTTATGTAATAGTATTGCTCTGTAAGAAATGACCAGCAAGAGGAATACAGAGAGGCTTGGAGAGACTTACATCAACTGATGCTTTGTGAAATGAGTGGAACCTGAAGATCTCTGTGTACTTCAATGTTGTATGAAGATGTATTCTGATGGAAGTGGATATCTTCAACATAAAGAAGGTCCAACTCACTTCCAGTTGATCAATGATGGACAGAAACAACTACACCCAGAGAAGGAACACTGGGAAGTGAATGTAAATTGTTAGCACTTCTGTCTATCTACCCAGGTTACTCATACCATCTGAATGTAATATTTAATGTGCAAGGAGAAAATGGTATTTACACACATATATTGTATCTAGGTTATATTGTAACACATATAATATATATGGGATTGCCTGTCATCAAGGGGAGGGAGTAGAGAGAGAGAGGGAATAATTTGGAAAAATGAATACAAGGTTATAATGTTATAAAAAAAATTACTCATGCATATATAATGTCAAAAAGTTATAAATAAATAAAAAAGAATTGCAATTTCATATGCAATATTTTAAATTATTTTATATTATGAAAATATGTATTAAATTAAAATTAAAATTAGTTCAGTTAAACAAATATATATATATATACCGTGTTTCCCCGATAATAAGACCTATCCTGAAAATAAGACACCCACATACTCTTTAATATTCCGCTAAAATAAGCCCTCCCCCGAAAATAAGCCCTATCGAACTTACTATGAAAACGGTCATCATGGTGATCCCCTGCGCTATATGCTGCGTAGCGGTACCTTCAGTAAGCAGCGCCGCCCTCCCCTCCCGGGTGAAACGCACGTCGCGCTCCCGAGCTGCATCCAATCAGAGCTGCAGCAGTGAGCGCGTCATCCTCTTCTTCCCTGGTGATTTGCTTGCTGGCGCTACTGAGAGCAGCGCCGTGGAGTAGAGCTGAGACAGGACCATCTAAAAACTCGGTAAGTTCAGTAAGCGATGGAGAATAAAATAAGCACTCAGGGGGCATGATGGAGGCTAAAAGGGGCATGATGGAGGCTAAAATGGGCATGATGGAGGATAAAAGGGGCATGATGGAGGATAAAATAAGCCCTCCCCTGAAAATAAGCCCTCTGGTGTTTTTTAGTCCCAAAAAAATAATAAGACAGTGTCTTATTATCGGGGAAACACGGTATATATGTTTAGTATTTATATTGCTTAATTAAATTGGCTCCAGTATCAAAAATTAAAAGGGTGAATTTAGAACCAATGAAGAGGAAATTAAGGCAATAGTTAGCAGCAATTTTGCCTAACTCTATGCCAATAAATCTGATAATCTAAGTGAATTGGAAGAACACTTACAAAATATACATTGACCAGATGAAAAGTGATGGAAATAATTTACTTATATAGTCCAATTTTAGAAAAAAGAAATTGAACAAACTATTAATTACCTTCCTATGAAAAAATGTCCAGAACCACATGTATATACAAATGAATTCTACCATGGTGCCCATCAGTTGAAGAATGGATAAATAAGTTATGGAAAACGATTGTATTCAAAGATTATTGTTCTATAAACAGTGATTATCAAAATATTACTACAAGAAAGGCAAACAATATTATATTTAAATATCAAATACTACATCCAATAAGCATTGCTAACAGGAATGCAGTGCATGTTAGTACATATTAACAATAAAATTATTATAAAATGTTAAAATGCTGCTCACAGATATTAAAGAAGCTTTTAACACACTAAAAATGTGCATTCATAAGATTAAACATGGGAATAAGAATCTATGTCAAACTTAGCCATAATTCTATATAGTAGAGAAACTCAATGGGCCTTTTAAAAAGTTTCAGAAATCAATAACATCCATTGTTACAACTACTATTTAACATAATTCAAGAAAATATCAGCTTTCATAAATAAAAAAGGAACAAAGTTGATGGAAGAGAAAAGCATGGGCAAAGAAAAAAATGTCATTTGTTTATAAAGATTGCTATGCTTAAAATGTCATATAATGGTTGCAATTGACAGGTAGTCAAACTAGCATGGGACACATCCATTGGATATCTCCTATCAATTTCTGAAAGTCATTTAAGGTGTTTAGCTTCTCTGTTCTTAAGGAAAGTTTTTGTACCACAAGCATCTTAGAATATACTTCATATCCTAAATATTATAAAGGAACATGTCTTTAAATTTTTTTCTGGAGCTAGGTGCAATTTGTAGTTCCTTAGTGTTTCTTTGGTCTTCTGTAAACATGCTTCTAATATTTGTTCCTCAGGTGCACATCCCAATATATCATCCATGTAATATAATAACATTACTTTTGGAAATGCTTTACTTACTGGATAAGAGCACTAGCAACATGAATTTGGCACATAGTAGGCTGTTTTTCATTCCCTGTGGCAAATATGTCCATTCATATCTTTTATAAGGGCTCCAGCTAATTTAACAATGGGCACTGAAAAGGCAAATCTTTTCATATCCTCCTTATCTAGAGGGATAAAATAGAAACAATACTTAATGTCTATAACCCAAAGAGGCCATTCTCTAGGCAATTGAGTAAGAGATGGAAGTCCAGGTTGAAGTGTTCCCATTGTTTCCATCTGTTCATTTACCTTTCTTAAATCAGTCAAATTCCTCCATTTTCCAGATTTCTTTCTTACACCAAATACTGGGGAATTCCAAGGACTTAAGAAAAGTTTGTAAGTATCCTTGGTCAAGTTGCTCCTGTACTACATCTAATAAGGCCTAAATTTTATCGCTAGCTAAGGGCCACTAGTGTATCAGTTTTCCATTGGATAGGAACAGGTGAAAGTGTTAGCAGGCCTTCAACAGCAGCCCTGCCTAAAAAACCGAAGTACTCATTTTTAATCCTAATTATTATAAAATGTCTCTTCTCCACAGATTGATGCGGATTTTTTTCAACTACAAAAGGAGTAAAAACTGCTGTTTCGCCTTCAAAGTCCATGTCAAAGGGTAGCACTAACTTCAGCTGCTATTGATCCTCCTCCACCAGACACGTAGATGTCTGCCTTAATCTCTGGCCAGTGAGTGGGCCAGTTGGCACCTCTAATTACTGTACAATCTGCACCAGTGTCTACCAATCCTTCTAATGGCATGCCATTTATATAGATAGTGATCATAGGTCAGTCAGCTGTCACAGCTGCTATCCAGTATATTCCTATATTTTGTTGCTTGGAGTCAGAATTTGGGCGACTATCACCAGATTGCTTGTTAGGAGTCTGTATCAGTACACCTGATGCTACTATGTCTCCTGGGTGATAAGTCACGCATTGTCTACTTGTATTAGTGATTGGGGTATTATCTACACATTCCCAGTTTCCCACATCAGTGTATGAATGAACACTGTTTTGTAAGTAATCTTAGGAGGTGAAATTGTCAAGCCTACTGTACCTGGAGGCAAGGGATCCATATGCTGGAGAGGAACAGATTTCACCTCTCCAGGAGTTATCTCAATTCTCCAAGCTGCATACAACTCTATTCTCCCATTCCCCCTTTCTCCCATCAGATTGATTCCTGGCTGATTGGCCATGTCTGGGTATTGAACTGCTAACGGCTCTCTGGATTTAGCATTGACTGCCATCATGCCCCAAGTATTTTGTTGTTGTTGTTGTTGTTGTATTGGGCCCTGGGGCTGGGTCCCTCATTCTGTTTCCCTGAATCAATCAACATTCTGATGCCCAATGCAGCCTTTGTTGCATTTTGGACATGGGGTTTTGGGTCTTGTTCTCCAACCTTGTTTTCTCACTCTGTCCCTATACCAACATTAAACTTTCAGATGCCCTACTTTACCACATTGAAAGCATTGACAAGTCTCTCTGGAAGTCCCTTGCCAAAAGGACCCTGTCTTCCATTGTTCAGATCTTGGGAAGTCTGCATCATAGCCTGGCTATAAAAAAGTATTTGTGCCCACTGTGCCACAGCATCTTATGATCGCCTCTAAAGGAGCATTTTTGTGTAGTCCTAATATAATTCTTCTACAAACCTCATTAGCATTTTCTTTAGCAAGTTGCCTTATCATAATTTCTGTTACTGCACTTTAACCAATAATTCATATGACAGCTGTCTGCAAGTGTCCCACAAAATCAGCAAAGGGTCCATTTGAACCTTGTGCTATTTTTGGTGAAGGCTTCTCCCTTGTCCTTCTTGCCTGGGAGAAAATTCCATGCTTTGATAGCAGCAGCAGCAATTTATTCATATGCTGCCATGGGGTAATGAATCTGTACTGAAATGTCTGCATAAGAACCTACACCTGTTAGTTGGTTATAGGTGATTAGAATATTAACTCCACTTTGACTATTTCACTGGGCTTGTATCCTACAGAACTCACTATATTCAGAAAGCCACAAATTTTGTCCAGGTTCTAAGCATGTCCTTGTCATAAATTTTCCAGTCCCTAGGGGTTAAGACTTCATAAACCAAATTCTGTAATAACATCCTAACGTAAGATGATGTAGCCTCATTAAGAGTGCAAGCCTTTTTCAGGTCTTTGAGGATTTTTAGATCAAAAGGACTTTATCTTCTACTTTCTTGACCTGAAGGGTTAAATTGTTGAATAACAGGATACATTTCTATTCTCAAATAAGCTATATCCTGCCCTTCTTCTGTGGCTGTAAGTAGTGTCTTTTGTAATGTAGTCATAGGAGAGGGTGATTGCTGGGGGGGAGGAGGTGCTACTGGTATCACTGATGCTCCCACTACTCCTCCTCCCTCCATCCCTGATGGTGGCATGTAAAGAACCTGCTCCAGTGTAGGCGAGTTTAAAGCTGCCTTGTGAGAGTGAGAATCAACAGCCTTTCAACATCACTTAAGTCCTCATGCCCTCTGGTGATATTGCTGTTAATCTGTCCTTTTCTTCCTTTTTTTTCTGGCTGTTCTTAAAACTTTTTCATAACTTGCAGGATTCTTTAATGCCAATTGTATTATGTTGTATATATAGAATGTTTTCTTGGAAAATGAATCAAGATCTTTATCATTGTAGTATTCACATAGTTGATCTCCTACTAGTTTCCAATTATCTGCCCCTATATCTTCTTTCTTTAAGAACCAAGGGGATGTGCATTCTAATGCACCCAAGAGTCTAGCGATCTGCAACCAAGTTATAATTAAACTTTGTCCCTTGATCATCTTAAACATGCTTTTTATAGCACCCTCTTGGGGTGAGGGTGGGGTGGGGCTGGGGGAGTATATTTTCGTAATATCTGCCCATATCAGCTAGAAAAAGATTATTAGTTTAGTCCTTAACAAAGTAAGTTTCCTGTTTGTCTATTCAAATACATACCCTATTTCCTGGTCACCAGGGACTTCTTCAGTGAAATTAGGGTCCTTGGTTCACACATTGGGCACCAAATGTGAAGTCCAGCTTAGCACCTTGGATGCCTTAGAATCAGCTAGAGTCAGGATAAGCAAAAGCCCTTGGTCTTTATTTTAGATCTTTAGGGGGAGAAGTGAAGGGGATGGACACAAGCTCTCCACAAGCTCCCTTCTCTTCATCTACCACCAAAGTGACTCTAGCTTATATTACTCCACCCCTAATCCCTCCTACAATTATCTGTCTACACCAAAAGATTGAGCCAGCACAGAATAGTAGGAAGGGCCATTTTCCAAGCAAATGCTAATAGAGAGTGCTCGCTTCTTTGATTCCAATGCATCTTTCAGAGTTTCAGCCCTTTACAAATAAGAAAATGTTAAATATCCAAATATATAGTAACAACATGGTGTATGAGGTGAATAAGAAGAACCAGCATCTCTTTCTTAAGGTCTTAGTAAAAGCTTTTCTGTTCTGATCATCCAACATACCTAACTAGAATTCAGCCATCATCTGTCTCTCCAAGAGGCTGTAGCAAACACTGTAGACAACTATCTCAACAAAAGATAGAAATCAGGTTCAAGGCAACCCATAGATCTTAAATTTGTCGATGAGTTAGGAAAATATTTATTACAAACAGGTAAAATGTTTCCCTGGCTGAATGGGCAAATGAGAACAATTTGTTTCAATGGCCATGAAGATAGATGAATAAGGTACAATGGGGCACTTAAGAACTTGCTTATATATATAAAAAAATGTCAGTGAATCCTGGACCATTCTCAGTCATGTAAAAATTTTCTTTCAACTGTGCTTGTGTGATTATGTGTAATATTCTTCTGTAAAAAAATGTTATCTTCTCTCGGGGTTTCCTTGGGATCTCTAGAGGCAACCTTCCTTTCAGTTCAGTGTAATCACCCCTAATGCAGCCAGGGATTAATGTCCAAATCCTTTATTGTCACCCTCAAAGTCTTATCTCCTTCACTTGGGGCTCTCCTAGTTTTTCTGGAGGCCTTCCAGATCTTGGTTTCAGTGTTCTCCACAAGAGAGCCTGCCACCACTTTTCTGCCTTCCTTAGTTCTCCTCCTGGCTCCAAGAGCTTCTAATACACTGGTCTTTCTGGCCCTGAGAACTTCTCCTTATAAGTCCCTCACTGAATACACACCAATCATTATATCATTAAGAAATCATTATTTGTTTTACAATTAAATCAATGCTAAATTAGATTTAATCATTTTCTCCTCAATTCCACTTAGTATCTTGTTTCAAGTTCTGGCCCATAGCATCTCCTTGTAGGATCAGATCAATCATACTGAACCATGCTAAATTAGATAATTATTGTCTCTATCAATTCCACTGATCTGGTATCTTGTAAGAGTCCTAACAACTATGGAAAAGAGATTTAAGCTTATGACTTTTTGCATCTTTACCTCACTTAACTTCAACTTAGGCATGATTCAAGTTATCACATAAAGATATAATTGGGACTCTCCAAAAATGAAGCTCCAAAAGAAAGCAACAGCACCATGATGAAATCTAAAGTGATATGCATATTCTAGGAAGAGGATATGGTTCTTTGTATTAAAACCAAGAAAAGCTGTATAGGAAATTGGGTTGACTGGAAACACAAAGAAAAAGACCAAGATAAAAGGATTATGTCTATTTTGAATATGTAAATTGTAATGTAAAAAATGTATTAACTTTTAATTTCCTTTGAACCTTGAAAAATATGCATACAATGAAAGATTCTCCCAAAATCTATCAGTTCCAGTTTATCTAACATGCATTCTTATCTAACTTCCTATTTCTTTCCCCATTGGATTTTTCAAGCTATATAATATACATATACATATTAAAGCCTCTGAACATTAATATTATTGTCTTGCTGTCTAGCTTTTAAAAATAATTCATTTAAATTAGCTTTTATTTCAAGTAGTTTTCTGGTATGCCCCTCATTTACAATAATAAATTATAAATAGTAAATTGTAGTGTTATTTCATTGTACTAGAGTGGAATTGAATACTGTGACAGAAACTAGCTGTAGTTAGTACTCTTATTTCAAAGTTTGTTATTTTTCATTTTAAGAAAGATATGATCCTCAAGAGTGCCCTTGGTCTGTTGAATGAAGCAATTTTTTGTGTCAGGATATAGCTGACTATCCCCCCAAAGAATCAGTATTGAAAACTGTAGCTCCTCTATAATAGCACTTGTGAATCTGCTGTCAATAGCTGCATCAGTGGCTAGAGGAATGATGGTAAATAGGATTAATTTAATAACATTATCAATCATATTTGTTTTGAAACAATCATCATTTTGTCAGTGAAGAAGAGAATTAAGTAGAATCTAACGTCAATCTTGCTAAATATTTGAAATGATGAAAGATCTATAATGAATCTGTGAAAATTAAATGAGAATTAGGCTCTAATTTTGTCTAATGTATGAACTCTAATCCAATGCTCATGTGCTCTTATAATTTTACTGTTAAATTTAAGGGCAAGAGTGTTGGTGCTGTGTCAGAGCAATTCACAGTTTGCACCTGAGGATTGGACTAATTAATAAGAAAACATTGATGATATTGCATGTAATCACTGTTCAACAACCTGGGTATATTTAGTCATTTTTATGACTTTAGCCTCAGTTTATTTTTCTATCACCAAGCAGTGGGACTCTGTTCATTTATATAGTTTAAAAACAATTTGGATGAGGGGAAAATGTTGCAGGTATTAACTGATTTATCATAACTTTCTTCCTTCTCTTCTTCCTTCCTTCCTTCCTTCCTTCCTTCCTTCCTTCCTTCCTTTCTTCCTTCCTTCCTTCCTTCCTTCCTTCCTTCCTTCCTTCCTTCCTTCCTTTCTTCATTCCTTCCTTCCATCTTTCCTTCCTTTCTTCCTTCCTTCTTTTTATGGTCAAAATTTATTATAATGTTTAAAATATTTCACGTTTTTGCAACAAGAAAATTGGATTTACACACATATATTGTATCTAGGTTATACTGTTACACATGTAAAATGTATGGGATTGCCTCATTTAGGGGAAGGAGTAATGGGAGGGAGGGGATGATTTGGAAAAAGGATTACAAGGGATAATGTTATAAAAAATTACTCTTGCATATATACTGTCAAAAAGTTTATAATAAAGTGACTTTATTTTCAATTAAAAAAATAAAATAAAATATTTCATGTTCTGATGAACATAAATAGAGTGAACACATCTCTGATTGTATTTTTGTTATATTCTTGTGTCACTATATCTGAAATTATGATTGTGAATTATTTTCCCAAAATTCATTTAAAGCATGATTGTTTTATTCCATCTTTTCAGTTATTACCCCTATGTTTCTAAGACTGGCTTTAATTTGGCATTATACTATTCCTGCTTCTTTACTTATCTTTAAATTATTTATTTAATTTTAAAAATATAGAATAAAAAAGCATTGCCACAACATAGTATTAAAATAAAAAAAAAAAGATTTTACCTGAAACTGTAAATCTATTAACTACAACTTGTTATTCTTTTAAAAAACATAATAAATTTATCTTATAAATTTTATTTTTCTTTCTTTTTTGCCCTTCCTTTAATCTTGTCTTGGAGATGGCTACCAGTAGTTGCACATAGACATATATGTACAAACTTACTTTAAACATACTTTTAGTTATCATTTCTTTCTCTGGCTGCACATAATTTCATATTTTTATGTTAATTTACATATTTGTAATAGTCCAAAGTGTTTATTTGCTTAAAGTTGTTCAAAATATATAGCTATTACAATATGCAACAATATAGCTATATACAACATTTTCTTCATTATCTCATAAAAATCTACATTTTTATCTGGGGGCAGAGCCAAGATGGAGGAGAAGATACTCTCGATTTTGTAAGCTCCCTTCTTCCCTCATTACCAATTAGTTAAACCAGCCTCAAAAATAATGCTGGACTGATAAAAACCACAAGGACTGCAAGCATGACTTACCAGCTGAAGAGAATCTGGAGTTTTAAGAGAAAAGGTCGGTTCCCAGGGTAGGAAGAAAAAAGGCCAACACAGACAGGTTTAGGTGCTAGCACACTGCACCAATCAAGTTGGGGAGAACTCTGGGATCAGAGAAGCCACTCAGATAGAAGAATCTGGCACAGGCTGTTAGCTCTTCTCTGCTTATAAAACAGCAGTTCAGAAGAGAAATCAAGCCACTTTAAAATATAAAGCCAGATACTAGAACCACCCCAATCTGGAAGTGACCTAACAGATCTCTGCAAGGCTGTGCAATCACTTTCTGCTGTCCTGGGCTTCACCTTGTGGTAGTTAAGAGCTTGAACAGCTGCAACATAGCCTGAGGCAACATCTAATCCACATAGTGCAGGGGTTGGCTGGAGGCTGTGGAACTCAGCCACAGAAGTCCCAAAGAAGCAGAACCTTTAAATAGGGACCGCAGTTTCTAGGCAGACACTTCCAGTTTGAATGCAAAGGCTTTTCAAATCAGCTGCTGATATCCATGCCCCACTGGACGCATTGGCTGGGCTTTGTGTCGCCTTTACTGTTCAGTCTTAAACCTCAGGGAAGTCTCTAGGACACTCAGTGCGGTCCTTCACTGGGCAACCCTCACAGCCCAGCCATATCACCTCTGAGGCATTTCCGGGGAGGGGGATGGAGAACTCTCTCCCAGAGCTATCTCTTATATCAGGCCCAGTGGCCGCTGCATAAATCCAGTCTGGGAGGAAGCTGATAAAGAAATAAATAAATAAACGTCTTACCCCATGGACAGATCCCAAACTATTTTTTAACCATGAGTAAAAAGTTAAAGAGAACTACTGATTCCTTCTATACAGAGAAAGAACAGGTATCCAACCCCGAGGAAGTTAATAGCAGAGAGTCAGCAGATAACAGCCTAAAGGGGAACGATAACTGCCCCCATCACATAACTCTCTCCTAGAAGAGACTATTAAAAAGTTAAGAGAGTTTGAAGAAAAATGGGGAAAGGAAAGAGAAGCTATGATAGAGAATAACAATGTTCTGAAATTTGAGTTGGAAAAAATAAAGAATTCACAGGAGATGCAGGGAAACAAAATTTGTGTATTAGAAAAGGTTAAAAAAATCACAGGAAAGTAGGATTTATGAATTGGAAAAGATGGAAAATTCTCAAGAAAGTAGGAATTCTGAAATCAAAAAAGAAAATAATTCTCTAAAAAAATTAGAGAAATGGAAAAAAATCAATAGAGAAAAATAATTCATTAAAAAACTCAATTGGGCACATACAAAAAGAACTAAAAATGTAAATAAAGAAAATAATTCATTAAAAATCAGGACGGAACAAATAGAAATGAATGATTCATTGAGAACCCAAGAATCACTCAAATAAAGCAAAAAAAAAATGAAAAGATGGAGAATGATGACAAATACTTACTGGGAAAATCTATAGACCTGGAAAATAGATGTAGGAGAGATAATCTGAGGATCTTTGGACTTCCCGAAATCAATGACCAAAAAAAGAGAGCCTAGATTCTATTTTACAGGAAAAAGACCCTAAAAAAAGAACTCCACAGAATATTAGGGCTATGCTGCAGAATTAACAAACAAAAGAAAAAAAATATTGCAAGCAGCTAAAAAAAAGCAATTCAAATATCAAGGGGCCACAATAAGGGTCACTCAATATCTGGCTGCCTCCACATTAAAAGATCAAAGGGCTTGGAACCTGATATTCCAAAAGGCAAAAGATCAAGGATTGCAACCAAGAATAAACTACCCAGCTAAGTTTAGCATTTTCTTCCATGGAAGAAGATGGTCATTCAATGAAACAGAGGAATTCCATTTGTTTCTAAGACAAAAACCAGACTTAAACAAAAAATCTGATCTACATCCACAAGACTGAAGAGAAAAAGAAAAAGTAAAAAGAACTCTTGAGAACTGTATCTCTGTTGTGGATATATAGAAAGTCCGCATGGATAATTTAATTTTACTGATATATAAAAAAAAAAAAAAGGAGGGGAGTAGTAAAGGGAAAGGGGTTGTATCACAAAAAGGGTAAGGAGTGATAAAAAGAGGGAAACTACATCCCAGGAAGAGGCATGGAAAATATACTATATCTTAGGGAATTTAGGGAGAGGGAGAAACATTGTGTGAATCTTACTCTCATCAGAAGAGGCTCAAAGAGTAAATAATTGATATATTTGTTTTTCAGAGAATTCTCTCTCACCTCATTAAAAGGGGGGAGAGGAAAAGGGAAAAGCAAGAGGGGAATAAGGGAAGGGACTTGGAGGGAGAGGGGAGGGATACTAAAAAAGGGAGGGCTATGCATTACAAGTGAGGTCTATAAATAAAATATTGGGGAAAAGGTTCAGTGGGGTCAAGGGAAAAAGCATAATATGGGGATAATATGATGGCAGGAAATACAGAATTAGGAATTTTGACTGTAAATGTGAATGGGATGAACTCTTCCATCAAACGGAGACAGATAGCAGACTGGATCAAAAGTCAGAACCCTACAATATGCTGTTTACAGAAAACACACTTAAAGCAGGGAGATACATACAGAGTAAAGGTATATGGAGCAGAATCTATTATGCTTCAGGTAAAGCCAAAAAAGCAGGGGTAGCTATCCTTATCTCAGATCAAGCAAAAGCAGAAGTTGATCTCGTTAAAAAAGATAAGGAAACTATAACCTGCTGAAAGGTAGCATAAATAATGAAGCCATATCAATACTAAACATATATGCACCAAGTGGTATAGCATCTAACTTTCTAAAGGAAAAATTAAGGGAGTTGCAAGAAGAAATAGACAGTAAAAGTATAATAGTAGGAGATCTCAACCTTGCACTTTCTGATTTAGACAAATCAAACCACAAAACAAATAAGAAAGAAATTAAAAAAGTAAATAGAACATTTGAAAAATTAGGTATAATAGATCTTTGGAGAACACTGAATGGCGACAGAAAAGAATATACTTCCTTGTCAGCTGTTCATGGATCCTATACAAAAATTGATCATATATTAGGACATAAAGATCTCAAAATTAAATGTAGGAAGGCAGAAATAATAAATGCCTTCTTCTCAGATCACAATGCAATAAAAGCTACATTCTGTAAGAAGTTAGGGGTAAATAGACCACAAAGTAATTGGAAACTGAATAATCTCATCTTAAAGAATGACTGGGTGAAACAGGAAATTATAGAAACAATTAATAATTTCACCCAAGATAATGACAATGATGAGACATCATACCAAAATCTGTGGGATGCAGGTAAAGCAGTAATAAGTGTAAATTTTATATCTTTAGAGGCTTACTTGAAGAAAATAGAGAAAGAGAAGATTAATGAATTGGGCCTGCAACTTTTAAAGCTAAAAAAAGTCCAAATTAAAAACCCCCAACCCAAAATCAAATTTGAAAAACAAAAATTAAAAGGAGAAATCAATAATATTGAAAGTAAAAAAAAAAAACAAACTATTGAATTAATAAATAAAACCAAGAGTTGATTTTAGGAAAAAGCCAATAAAATAGATAAACCTTTGGTAAATCTGATGAGAAAAAGGAAAGAGGAAAATCAAATTGTTTGTCTTACAAAAGAAAAGGGGGATCTTTGCTCCAATGAAGAGGAAATTAGAGAAATAATAAAGAGTTACTTTGCCCAACTTTATGCCAATAAATTTGATAACTTAAGGGAAATAGATTACTTCTTCCAAAAATATAGGTTTCCTAGATTAACAGAGGAGTAGATAAATTGCTTAAATAGTCACATTTCAGAAAAAGAAATAGAACAAGCTATTAAGCAACTCCCCAGGAAAAAAATCCCCAGGACCAGATAGATTTACATGTGAATTCTACCAAACATTTAAAGAGCAATTATCCCCAGTGCTATATAAACTATTTGAAAAAACAGGGGATGAAGGAATCTTACCAAACTCCTTTTATGACACAGACATGGTACTGATATCTAACCAGGTAGACCTAAAACTTAGAAAGAAAATTATAGACCCATTTCTTTAATGAATATTGATGCTACAATTTAAAATAAGATATTAGCAAAAAGAATTCTGAAAATCATCCCCAGGATAATACATTATGATCAAGTAGGATTTATACCAGGAATGCAGGGCTGGTTTAATATTAGGAAAACTATTAGGATAATTGACCATATTAATAAGTAAATTAATAAAAACCATATTATCATCTCAATAGATGCAGGAAAGTCATTTGGTAAAATCCAACATCCATTCCTACTAAAAACTCTTGAGAGTATAGGAATAAATGGACTATTCCTTAAGAATAATCAGGAGCATATATTTATGACCGTCAGTAAGCATAATATGCAATAGAGATAAACTGGAACATTTCCCAGGAAGATCAAGAGTGAAACAAGGTTGCCCACTATCACCATTACTATTCAATATATTACTAGAAATGCTAGCCTTAGCAATAAGAGCCGAGAAAGAGATTCAAGGAATTAGAGTAGGAAATGAGGAAATCAAACTATCACTCTTTTCATATGACATGATGGTATACTTAGAGAACCCCAAAGACTCTGTTAAAAAGGTATTAGAAATAATTCAGATTTTTAGCAAAATTGCAGCATACAAAATAAATCCACATAAATCCTCAGCATTTTTATATATCACCAACAAAATGCAACAGCAAGAGATACAAAGAGAAATTACATTTCAAACAAATGTTGACAATATAAAATATTTGGGAATCCATCTACCAAAGAATAGTAAGGAATTATATGAGAAAACTTATGAAAAACTTGCCTCAAAAAGAAAGTCAGATTTAAATAATTGGAAAGACATTCAGTGTTCTTAGATAGGCCAAGCGAATATAATAAAGATGATGATACTCCCTAAACTAATCTATTTATTTAGTGCTATACCAATCAGACTCCCAAGAAACTATTTTAATGACCTAGAAAAAATAACAACAAAATTCATATGGAAGAATAAAAGGTCGAGAATTGCAAGGGAACTAATGAAAAAAAAACTCAGAGGAAGGTGGTCTAAGTGTATCTGATCTAAAGCTATATTATATAGCAGTAATCACCAAAACCATTTGGTATTGGATAAGAAATAGACCAGTCAATCAGTGGAACAGATTAGGTATAAAGGACAAAAAAGGGTACACCTATAGCAATATAGTCTTTGACAAACCCAAAGATATCAACATTAGGGATAAAAATTCATTATTTGGAAAAAACTGTTGGGAAAACTGGAAATTAGTATGGCAGAAATTAGATGTGGATCCACACTTAACACCATATATCAAGATAAGATCAAAATGGGTCCATGATTTAGGCATAAAGAATGAGATCATAAATAGATTAGAGGAACAGAAAATAGTCTACCTCTCAGACCTGTGGAGGAGGAAGGAATTTATGACCAGAGGAGAACTAGAGATCATTATTGATCACAAAATAGAAGATTTTGATTACATCAAACTCAAAAGTTTCTGTACAAACAAGATTAGAAGGGAAGTAACAATTTGGGAAAATATTTTTACAGTTAAATGTTCTGATAAAGGTTTCATTTCCAAAATATAGAGAGAACTGACCCTAATTTATAAGAAATTAATCCATTCTTCAATTGAGAAATGTTCAAAGAATATGAACAGACAATTCTCAGATGATGAAATTGAAATTATATTTACTCATATGAAAGAGTGTTACAAATCACTACTGATCTGAGAAATGCAAATTAAGACAACTGTGAGATACCACTACACACCTGTCAGATTGCCTAAGATGACAGGAACAAATAATGATGAATGTTGGAGGGGATGTGGGAAAACTAGGACACTAATGCATTGTTGGTGGAGATGTGAAAGAATCCAACCATTCTGGAGAGCAATTTGGAACTATGCCCAAAACGTTATCAAAGTGTGCATACCCTTTGATCTAGCATTGCTGCTATTGGGCTTATATCCCAAAGAAATACTAAAGAGGTGAAAGGGACCTGTATACTAAATATGTATGAACCAAATGATACAGCAGCCAAATTTCTAAGACAGTTGCAGGAAGAAAGAGACAGCAAAACTATTCTAGTAGGAGATTTCAACCTTCCCCTCTCAGAATCAGACAAAGCTAACCTAGAAGGAAAAAGAAAAAAGTAAAAGGAGGAATAAGATAAGAAAACATGGTAGAAACACTTGGGGAAAGGATAAGAGAAGGGGAGAATTGGTGATAGAACATAAGGTAGTGGGTGGGGTGGGTTAAAAAAAAAAACACACACACACAAAACACTAGCCAGGACAAGGTGGAAAGGGAGAGCAAAAGTATCTCTCTTCTCTCTTTCTTCCCCCCCCCCACTTTGTACATACACAAACACACACAAACATGCAAACAAGGAAGATAATAGGATGAAGGGAAATGCAGAGCTGTGAATGTGAATGGGATGAACTCTCCTATAAAATGTCAATTGAAATTTTAAATGAGGTGCTTTTCTCATAGTATGTTTGTTTGTTTGTTTGCTTTTCCATTTCACAAATTCTGTTTTTCAATGAATTGGTTTCTTTTTCATATCTATTTTGTAAGGAGTTATTTGCCTTTTCCATTACATCAAATATATTTTGTAGGGAGTTATATACTTTTTTATTTCATCAAATCTATTTTTTAAGCAGTTTTCTTTAAATTATTTCTGTTTTTCCTTTTTAAAACTCCCTTGGCAAGTTCTCATTTCCTTTTCCCATTTTTGTTATAGCTCTCTTTTAAGATCCTGAGGTACACTAGGAGGAGCTTAGATAAAGATGTGTCTACTCTCATCCATTTTGGCTCTGCCTTCACTCTTCAAAAAAAAATGGGAGCAAACATCAAAGTGGATTAAAGAAATGGTATCATACAATGAATTTTTTTTAAAGAAACAGATTTGATACATACAATCATATAGAGTAAATGTAAAAGGCTTGAACATAATTTATGAAGCTTTACTTGAAGTAAAAAAAAAAAAGAAGCAGGGGTAGCAATTCTGATCTCAGATAAAGCAAAAGTGAACATAAATCTTATTTAAAATGATAAGGAAGGAAGTAAATAATGAAATAGTAATAATAGTAAGTGTCTATGTGCCAAATGATGGAGCAGCCAGATACTTAGAGAAAATTTTAAGCTATTTACATGAAGAAATAGACAGAAAAACTATACTAGCGGGGGACCTGAACCTTCTGTTTTCTGAATCAAACAAATCTAACCACACAGTACACTTGAAAACAACTCGGGAGAGTAATAGAATCTGAGAAAACCTAGATATCTTAGACTTCTGGAGAAAATTGAATAGGTATAGAAAGGAATACATCTTTTTCTTGGCAATACATGGTACCTAGACAAAAACTAATCATGTATTAGAACATAAAAACCTCACAATCTAATGAAAAAAAGGCAGAAATAGTAAATGTTTCTTTTTCAGATCATAATGCAATAAAAGTTATTCAATAAAGGACCAGGGAAACAAAGACTCAAAAACCAAAGGAAAATAAATAATGCAATTCTAGAAAATGAGTGCTTAAAACAAGAAATAACATAAACAAACCAAATTTCATCCAAGAGACTAACAATAATGACACAATACTGAAATCTATGGGATGCAACCATCTCAGTTCTTTCTGAAAATTTTATATCTCTCTTTTTTTTTTTATTTTTTATAATATTATCCCTTGTATTCATTTTTCCAAATTATCCCCCCACCCTATATTCCCTCCCCCCGATGACAGGCAATCCCATACATTTTACATGTGTTACAATATAGTCTAGATACAATACATGTGTGTGAATATCATTTTCTTGTTGCACAATAAACATTAGAATCCAAAGGCACATGCAACCTGGGCAGACAGATATTAGTGCTAACAATTTACATTCACTTCCCAGTGTTCCTTCTCTGGGTGTAGCTACCTCTGTCCATCATTGATCAACTGGAAGTGAGTTAGCTTTTCTTTATGTGGAAGATTTCCACTTCCATCAGAATACATCCTCATACAGTATTGTTGTTAAAGTGTACAGTGATCTTCTGGTTCTGCTCATTTCACTCAGCATCAATTGATTTAAGTCTCTCCAGGCCTCTCTGTATTCCTCCTGCTGGTCATTTCTTACAGAACAATAATATTCCATAACCTTCATATACCATAATTTACCCAACCATTCTCCAACTGATGAATATCCATTCATCTTCCAGTTTCTGGCTACAACAAAAAGAGCTGCCACAAACATTTTGGCATATATATGTCTCTTTCCGCTCTTTAGTATTTCTTTGGGATATAAGCGCAGTAGTAGTACTGCTGAGTCAAAGGGTATGCACAGTTTGATAACTTTTTGGGCACAATTCCAGATTGCTCTTCAGAATGGCTGGATTCTTTCGCAACTCCACCAGCAATGTATTAGTGTCCCAGTTTCCCCACATCCCCTCCAACATTCATCATTATTTGTTCCTGTCATCTTAGCCAAACTGACAGGTGTGTAGTGGTATCTCAGAGCTGTCTTAATTTGCATTTCTCTGATCAGTAGTGATTTGAAACACTCTTTCATGTGAGTGGATATAGTTTCAATTTCTTCCTCTGAGAATTGTCTGTTCATATCCTTTGACCATTTATCAATTGGAGAATGGTTCGGTTTCTTATAAATTAGGGTCAATTCTCTATATATTTTGGAAATGAGACCTTTATCAGAACCTTTGTTTTTAAAAATACTTTCCCAATGTGTTACTTCACTTCTAATCTTGTTTGCATTAGTTATTTGTACAGAAACTTTTTAGTTTAATGTAATCAAAATCTTCTATTTTGTGATCAATAATGATCTCTAGTTCTCCTCTGGTCATAAATTCCTTCCTCCTCCACAGGTCTGAGAGGTAGACTATCCTCTGTTCCTCTTATCTATTTATTATCTCCCTCTTTATGCCTAAATCATGGACCCATTTTGATCTTATCTTGGTATATGGTGTCAAGTGTGGATCCATATCTAATTTCTGCCATACTAATTTCCAGTTTTCCCAACAGTTTTTTCCGAATAATGAATTTTTATCCCTAATGTTGGTATCTTTGGGTTTGTCAAAGATTAGATTGCTATAGATGTACCCTTTTTTGTCCTTTGTATCTAATCTGTTCCACTGATCTACCGGTCTATTTCTTAGCCAATACCAAATGGTTTTGGTGACTGCTGCTATATAATATAGCTTTAGATCAGGTACACTTAGACCACCTTCCTCTGAGTTTTTTTTTTTTTTTCATTAGTTCCCTTGCAATTCTCGACCTTTTATTCTTCCACATGAATTTTGTTATTATTTTTTCTAGGTCATTGAAATAGTTTCTTGGGGCGGAGCCAAGATGGCGGAGAGGAAACACACGACTCAGTGAACGTCCTCACTCCCTCACAACCAATTAGATAAATTAAGTCTCAAAATTAGCTCAGGACTGATAGATACCACAAGGACTGGAAGCACGACTTACCAGCTGAAGAGAATCTGGAGTTTCAACAGGAAAGGTCAGTTCTCAGGGGAGGAATAAGAAAGACCAGCACAGACGGTGGGGTAGGGGCACACTGCGCCCATTGCGCTGGGAGGGGCTCTGGGATCAGAGAAGCCACTGAGGTAAAGGAATCTGGCACAGGCTGTTAGCTCTTCTCTGCTAATTATTTAGCAGTTCAGAAGAGAAAGCCAAAATATTTTAAAACTCAGATTAGATTTCCCCCCCCCCCCACCCTGGGGGTGACTCGGCACCAGGGGGTGTGGCCTCAGCTACCTCCTGAGAATAGTTAAGAGACTGACAAGTGGGTGGATACGGCCCAAGGCAACACACACTGCCTAACTTAGCTGGAGGGAGTGGAACTCAGCTCCAGGAAGTCCCAGAGAAGCGGAACCTTTGAACTAGGGACCGCGGTTTCTGGCAGACACTTCCAGTTCGAGCGCAGGGGCTTCTTACGTCACCTGCTGCAGACACCCACTCCCCACCCGGACACATAGCCTGGGCTTCCTGCAGTCTTCACTATTCTACGCCCTCGAAGCACAGTAGTGCTAATCACCTCTGAGGCACTCCCAGGGAGAGGGTGGGGAACTCTCTCCCAGAGCTCTCTCTTAGCTCGGGCTCAGGAGCCGCTGCATCCATCCGGTCTGGGAGGAAGCTGGTAAAGAAGTAAATAATTTCCTACCCCAGAGACAGACCCCAAAAGATTTTTTTTAAGTATGAGCAAAAAAGCTAGAAAAACTATAGATTCCTTCTATACAGAGAAAGAGCGGGTGTCCAACCCCGAGGAAGTTGACAGCAGAGAATCAGATAACAACCTAAAGGGGAACGATTCCTGCCCCCCATCACATAACTCTCTCCTAGAAGAAGCTCTTAAGAAATTGAGGGAGATCGAAGAAAAATGGGGCAAGGAAAGGGAAGTTATGATAGAGAATAACAATGTCCTGAAATTGGAGTTGGAAAAAATAAAGAATTCACAGGAGATGCAGGGAAACAAAATTAGTGAATTAGAAAAGGTTAAAAAAACACAGGAAAGTAGGATATCTGAATTGGAAAAGATAAAAAAGTCTCAAGAAAATAGAATTTCTGAATTGGAAAAAGAAAATAATTCTCAAAAAAAAAATTAGGGAAATGGAAAAAAACTCAATAGAGCAAAATAATTCATTTAAAAACGAAATTGGGCATTTACAAAAAGAACTAAAAACTGTGAAAGAAGAAAATAACTCCTTAAAAGTCAGGATGGAACAAATAGAAATGAATGATTCACAGAGAACCCAAGAATCAGTCAAACAAAACAAAAAAAATGAGAAGCTGGAGAACAACGTCAAATACTTACTGGGAAAATCTATAGACCTGGAAAATAGATCTAGGAGAGATAATCTGCGGATTATTGGACTTCCAGAAAACTATGACCAAAAAAAGAGCCTAGATTCTATTTTACAGGAAATTATCAAAGAGAACTGTCCAGAGATAATAGAAACAGAAGGGAAAGTAGATGTGGAAAGAATTCATCGAACTCCTTCTGAAATAGACCCTAAAAAAAGAACACCACGGAATATTGTGGCTAAGCTGCAGAATTACCACACAAAGGAGAAAATCCTGCAAGCAGCTAGAAAAAAACAATTTAAATACCAAGGTGCCACAATAAGGGTCACCCAAGATCTGGCTGCCTCCACATTAAAAGATAGAAGGGCCTGGAACCTGATATTCCGAAAGGCAAAAGATCAAGGACTGCAACCAAGAATGAACTACCCAGCTAAGTTTAGCATCTTTTTCCATGGAAGAAGATGGTCATTCAATGAAACAGAGGAATTCTATATGTTTCTAAGAAAAAAACCAGACTTAAACAAAAAATTTGATCTACATCCACAAGACTGAAGAGAAACAGAAAAAGGTACACAGAACCCTTGAGAACTGTAACTTTGTTGTGGGTATATAAAAAATACTCAAGGATAATTTGATTTTACTGATATAAAAGAAAAAAAGGGGGGTGTGGTAAAGGGAAGGAGGTCGGTTCAGAAAAAGGGGAAGGAGTGATAAAAAGAGGGAAACTACATCCCAGGAAGAGACATAGAAATTACACCATATCTGAGGGAACTTAGTGAGGGGGAGAATCATTGTGTGAATCTTACTCTCATCAGAAGAGGCTCAAAGAGTAAATAATTAACATATTTGTTTTTCAGAGAATTTTCTCTCACCTCATTAAAAGGGGGGAGAGGAAAAGGGGAAAGAAAAAGGAGAATAAGTGAAGGGACTTGGAGGGAGGGGGGAGGGATCCTAAAAAAAAAAAAAAAAAGAGGGAGGGTTGCGCGTCACAAGGGGGGTCTGTAAATTAAATATCGGGGAGGGGGATCAGGGGGGTCAAGGGAAAAAAGTATAATCTGGGGATAATACGATGGCAGGAAATACAGAATTAGTAATTTTAACTGTAAATGTAAATGGGATGAACGATCCCATCAAACGGAGACGGATAGCAGATTGGATCAAAAAGCAGAACCCTACAATATGTTGTCTACAGGAAACACACTTAAAGCAGGGAGATACATACAGAGTAAAGGTAAAAGGTTGGAACAGAGCTTATTATGCTTCAGGTAAAGCCAAAAAAGTAGGGGTAGCTATCCTTATCTCAGATCAAGCAAAAGCAGAAGTAGATCTCGTTAAAAAAGATAAGGAAGGAAACTATATCCTGCTGAAAGGTAGCATAAATAATGAAGCCATATCAATACTAAACATATATGCACCAAGTGGTATAGCATCTAACTTTCTAAAGGAAAAGTTAAGAGAACTGCAAGAAGAAATAGACAGTAAAACTATAATAGTGGGAGATCTCAACCTTGCACTCTCAGATTTAGACAAATCAAACCACAAAACAAACAAGAAAGAAATTAAAAAAGTAAATAGAACATTAGAAAAACTAGGTATGATAGACCTTTGGAGAAAACTGAATGGCAATAGGAAGGAATATACTTTCTTCTCAGCAGTTCATGGATCCTATACAAAAATTGACCATATATTAGGACATAAAGATCTCAAAATTAAATGTAGGAAGGCAGAAATAATAAATGCCTTCTTCTCAGATCACAATGCAATAAAAGCTACATTCAGTAAAAAGTTAGGGGTAAATAGACCAAAAAGTAATTGGAAATTGAATAATCTCATCTTAAAGAATGACTGGGTGAAAGAGCAAATTATAGAAACAATTAACAATTTCACCCAAGATAATGATAATGATGAGACATCATATCAAAATCTTTGGGATGCAGCTAAAGCAGTAATAAGGGGAAATTTTATATCTTTAGAGGCTTATTTGAAGAAAATTGAGAAAGAGAAGATTAACGAATTGGGCTTACAACTTAAAAGGCTAGAAAAAGACCAAATTATAAACCCCCAACCAAAAATTAAACTCCAAATACAAAAATTAAAAGGAGAAATCAATAAAATTGAAAGTAAAAAAACTATTGAATTAATAAATAAAATCAAGAGTTGGTTTTATGAAAAAGCCAATAAAATAGATAAACCTTTGGTAAATTTGATCAAAAAAAAGAAAGAGGAAAATCAAATTGATAGTCTTACAAATGAAAAGGGGGATCTTTCCACCAATGAAGAGGAAATTAGAGAAATAATAAGGAGTTACTTTGCCCAACTTTATGCCAATAAATTTGATAACTTAAGTGAAATGGATGACTTTCTCCAAAAATATAGGCTCCCTAGATTAACAGAGGAGGAGATAAATTGCTTAAATAGTCACATTTCAGAAAAAGAAATAGAACAAGCTATTAATCAACTCCCCAGGAAAAAATCCCCAGGGCCAGATGGATTCACATGTGAATTCTACCAAACATTTAAAGAACAATTAGCCCCAATGTTATATAAATTATTTGAAAAAATAGGGGATGAAGGAGTCCTACCAAACTCCTTTTATGACACAGACATGGTACTGATACCTAAACCTGGTAGATCGAAAACTGAGAAAGAAAATTATAGACCAATCTCCTTAATGAATATTGATGCTAAAATCTTAAATAAGATATTAGCAAAAAGACTTCAGAAAATCATCTCCAGGATAATACACTATGATCAAGTAGGATTTATTCCAGGAATGCAGGGCTGGTTTAATATTAGGAAAACTATTAATATAATTGACCATATTAATAATCAAATTAATAAGAACCATATGATCATCTCAATAGATGCAGAAAAAGCATTTGACAAAATCCAACATCCATTCCTACTAAAAACTCTTGAGAGTATAGGAATAAATGGATTATTCCTTAGAATAATCAGGAGTATATATTTAAGACCGTCAGTAAGCATAATATGCAATAGAAATAAACTGCAACCTTTCCCAGTAAGATCAGGAGTGAAACAAGGTTGCCCACTATCACCATTACTATTCAATATAGTACTAGAGATGCTAGCCTCGGCAATAAGAGCCGAGAAAGAGATTCAAGGAATTAGAGTAGGAAATGAGGAAATCAAACTATCACTTTTTGCAGATGACATGATGGTATACTTAGAGAACCCCAAAGACTCTGCTTAAAAGCTACTAGAAATAATTCAAAATTTCAGCAAAGTGGCAGGATACAAAATAAATCCACATAAATCCTCGGCATTTTTATATATCACTAACAAAATGCAACAGCAAGAGATACAAAGAGAAATTCCATTCCAAACAAATGTTGAGAGTATAAAATATTTGGGAATCCATCTACCAAAGAAAAGTCAGGAATTATATGAGAAAAATTACAAAACACTTGCCACAAAAATAAAGTCAGATTTAAATAATTGGAAAGACATTCAGTGCTCTTGGATAGGCCGAGCGAATATAATAAAGATGACAATACTCCCCAAACTAATCTATTTATTTAGTGCTATACCAATCAGACTCCCAAGAAACTATTTTAATGACCTAGAAAAAATAACAACAAAATTCATATGGAAGAATAAAAGGTCAAGAATTGCAAGGGAACTAATGAAAAAAAACTCAGAGGAAGGTGGTCTAAGTGTACCTGATCTAAAGCTATATTATATAGCAGCAGTCACCAAAACCATTTGGTATTGGCTACGAAATAGACCGGTAGATCAGTGGAACAGATTAGATACAAAGGACAAAAAAGGATACATCTATAGCAATCTAATCTTTGACAAACCCAAAGATTCCAACATTAGGGATAAAAATTCATTATTCGGAAAAAACTGTTGGGAAAACTGGAAATTAGTATGGCAGAAATTAGATATGGATCCACACTTAACACCATATACCAAGATAAGATCAAAATGGGTCCATGATTTAGGCATAAAGAGGGAGATAATAAATAGATTAGAGGAACAGAGGATAATCTACCTCTCAGACTTGTGGAGGAGGAAGGAATTTATGACCAGAGGAGAACTAGAGATCATTATTGATCACAAAATAGAAGATTTTGATTACATCAAGCTAAAAAGTTTCTGTACAAATAATACTAATGCAAACAAGATTAGAAGGGAAGTAACAAATTGGGAAAATATTTTTAAAAACAAAGGTTCTGACAAAGGTCTCATTTCCAAAATATATAGAGAACTGACCATAATTTATAAGAAACCGAACCATTCTCCAATTGATAAATGGTCAAAGGATATGAACAGACAATTCTCAGAGGAAGAAATTGAAACTATATCCACTCACATGAAAGAGTGTTCCAAATCACTACTGATCAGAGAAATGCAAATTAAGACCACTCTGAGATACCACTACACACCTGTCAGATTGGCTAAGATGACAGGAACAAATAATGACAAATGTTGGAGGGGATGTGGGAAAACTGGGACACTAATACATTGCTGGTGGAGTTGTGAAAGAATCCAGCCATTCTGGAGAGCAATCTGGAATTATGCCCAAAAAGTTATCAAACTGTGCATACCCTTTGACCCAGCAGCGCTACTACTGGGATTATATCCCAAAGAAATACTAAAGAGCGGAAAGAGACATATATGTGCCAAAATGTTTGTGGCAGCTCTTTTTGTTGTAGCTAGAAACTGGAGGATGAATGGATGTCCATCAGTTGGAGAATGGTTGGGTAAATTGTGGTATATGAAGGTTATGGAATATTATTGCTCGGTAAGAAATGACCAGCAGGAGGAATATAGAGAGGCCTGGAGAGACTTAAATCAACTGATGCTGAGTGAAATGAGCAGAACCAGAAGATCACTGTACACTTCAACAACAATACTGTATGAGGATGTATTCTGATGGAAGTGGAAATCTTCAACATAAAGAAGTTCCAACTCACTTCCAGTTGATCAATGATGGACAGAGGTAGCTACACCCAGAGAAGAAACACTGGGAGGGGAATGAAAATTGTTAGCACTAATATCTGTCTGCCCAGGTTGCATGTACCTTCGGATTCTAATGTTTATTGTGCAACAAGAAAGTGATATTCGCACACATGTATTGTACCTAGACTATATTGTAACACATGTAAAATGTATGGTATTGCCTGTCGTCGGGGGGAGGGAATAGAGGGAGGGGGGGTAAATTGGAAAAATGAATACAAGGGATAATATTATAAAATATATATATATATATATATATATATATATATATATATATATATATATATATATATATATATATATATATATATAAAAAACATTTCAAAAAAAAAAAAAAAAAAAAAAGAAATAGTTTCTTGGGAGTCTGATTGGTATAGCACTAAATAAATAGATTAGTTTGGGGAGTATTGTCATCTTTATTATATTCGCTCGGCCTATCCAAGAGCACTGAATGTCTTTCCAATTATTTAAATCTGATTTTATTTTTGTGGCAAGTGTTTTTTAATTTTTGTCATATAATTCCTGACTTTTCTTTGGTAGATGGATTCCCAAATACTTTATACTGTCAACATTTGTTTGGAATGGAATTTCTCTTTGTATCTCTTGCTGTTGCATTTTGTTGGTGATATATAAAAATGCCTAGGATTTATGTGGATTTATTTTGTATCCTGCCACTTTGCTGAAATTTTGAATTATTTCTAGTAGCTTTTTAGCAGAGTCTTTGTGGTTCTCTAAGTATACCATCATGTCATCTGCAAAAAGTGATAGTTTGATTTCCTCATTTCCTACTCTAATTCCTTGAATCTCTTTCTCGGCTCTTATTGCCGAGGCTAGCTTTTCTAGTACTATATTGAATAGTAATGGTGATAGTGGGCAACCTTGTTTCACTCTTGATCTTCCTGGTTAATGTTCCAGTTTATCTCTATTGCATATTATGCTTACTGAAGGTCTTAAATATATGCTCCTGATTATTCTAAGGAATAGTCCATTCATTCCTCTACTCTCAAGAGTTTTTAGTAGGAATGGATGTTGGATTTTGTCAAATGCTTTTTCTGCATCTATTGAGATGATCATATGGTTCTTATTAATTTGATTATTAATATGGTCAATTATATTAATAGTTTTCCTAATATTAAACCAGCCCTGCATTCCTGGAATAAATCCTACTTGATCATAGTGTATTATCCTGGAGATGATTTTCTGAAGTCTTTTTGCTAATATCTTATTTAAGATTTTAGCATCAATATTCATTAAGGAGATTGGTCTATAATTTTCTTTCTCAGTTTTCGATCGACCTGGTTTAGGTATCAGTACCATGTCTGTGTCATAAAAGGAGTTTGGTAGGACTCCTTCATCCCCTATTTTTTCAAATAATTTATATAACATTGGGCTAATTGTTCTTTAAATGTTTGGTAGAATTCACATGTGAATCCATCTGCTCCTGGGGATTTTTTCCTGGGGAGTTGATTAATAGCTTGTTCTATTTCTTTTTCTGAAATGGGACTATTTAAGCAATTTATTTCCTCCTCTGTTAATCTAGGGAGCCTATATTTTTGGAGGAAGTCATCCATTTCACTTAAGTTATCAAATTTATTGGCATAAAGTTGGGCAAAGTAACTCCTTATTATTTCTCTAATTTCCTCTTCATTGGTGGAAAGATCCCCCTTTTCATTTGTAAGACTAACAATTTGATTTTCCTCTTTCTTTTTTTTGATCAAATTTACCAAAGGTTTATCTATTTTATTGGCTTTTTCATAAAACCAACTCTAGGTTTTATTTATTAATTCAATAGTTTTTTTACTTTCAATATTATTGATTTCTCCTTTTAATTTTTGTATTTCAAGTTTAATTTTTGGTTGGGGGTTTATAATTTGGTCTTTTTCTAGCCTTTTAAGTTGTAAGCCCAATTCGTTAATCTTCTCTTTCTCTATTTTCTTCAAATAAGCCTCTAAAGATATAAAATTTCCCCTTATTACTGCTTTAGCTGCATCCCAAAGATTTAGGTATGATGTCTCATCATTGTCATTATCTTGGGTGAAATTTTTAATTGTTTCTATAATTTGCTCTTTCCCCCAGTCATTCTTTAACATGAGATTATTCAGTTTCCAATTACTTTATGATCTATTTACCCCTAACTTTTTTACTGAATGTAGCTTTTATTGCATTGTGGTCTGAGAAGAAGGCATTTATTATTTCTGCCTTCCTACATTTAATTTTGAGATCTTTATGTCCTAATATATGGTCTATTTTTGTATAGGACCCATGAACTGCTGAGAAGAAAGTATATTCCTTTCTATTGCCATTCAGTTTTCTCCAAAGGTCTATCATACCTAGTTTTTCTAATGTTCTATTTACTTTTTTAATTTCTTAATTTCTTTCTTGTTTGTTTTGTGGTTTGTTTTGTCTAAATCTGAGAGTGCAAGGTTGAGATCTCCCACTATTATAGTTTTACTGTCTATTTCTTCTTGCAATTTTCTTAACTTTTCCTTTACAAAGTTAGATGCTATACCACTTGGTGCATATATGTTTAGTATTGATATGGCTTCATTATTTATGCTACCTTTCATCAGGCTATAGTTTCCTTCCTTATCTTTTGTAATGAGATCTACTTCTGCTTTTGATTGATCTGAAATAAGGATAGCTACCCCTTCTTTTCTGGCTTTACCTGAAGCATAATAGGCTCTGTTCCAACCTTTTACCTTTACTCTGTATGTATCTCCCTGGTTTAAGTGTGTTTCCTGTAGACAACATATTGTAGGGTTCTGCTTTTTGATCCAATCTGCTATCCGTCTCTGTTTGATGGGATCGTTCATCCCATTTACATTTACAGTTAAAATTACTAATTCTGTATTTCCTGCCATCATATTATCCCCAGATTATGCTTTTTCCCTTAACCCCCCTGATTCCCCTCCCCGATATTTAATTTACAGACCCCCCTTGTGACGCGCAACCCTCTCTTTTTTTTTTTAGTATCCCTCCCCCCTCCCTCCAAGTCCCTTCACTTACTCTCCTTTTCCTTTTCCCTTTTCCTCTCCCCCCTTTTAATTAGGTGAGAGAAAATTCTCTGCAAAACAAATATGTTAATTATTTACTCTTTGAGCCTCTCTTGATGAGAGTAAGACTCACACAATGATTCTCCCCCTCACTAAGTTCCCTCAGATATCGTTTATTTTCTATGCCTCTTCCTGGGATGTAGTTTCCCTCTTTTTATCATTCCTTCCCCTTTTTCTGAAACGACCTCCTTCCCTTTACTACACGCCCCTTTTTTTCTTTTATATCAGTAAAATCAAATTATCCATGAGTACTTTTTATATACCCACAACAGAGTTACAGTTCTCAAGGGTTCTGTGTACATTTTTCTGTTTCTCTTCAGTCTTGTGGATGTAGATCAAAATTTTTGTTTAAGTCTGGTTTTTTTCTTAGAAACATATAGAATTCTTACATATAGAATTACATATAGAATTCTTAGAAACATATAGAATTCCTCTGTTTCATTGAATGACCATCTTCTTCCATGGAAAAAGATGCTAAACTTAGCTGGGTAGTTCATTCTTGGTTGCAGTCCTTGATCTTTTGCCTTACGGAATATCAGGTTCCAGGCCCTTCTATCTTTTAATGTGGAGGCAGCCAGATCTTGAGTGACCCTTATTGAGGCACCTTGGTATTTAAATTGTTTTTTTCTAGCTGCTTGCAGGATTTTCTCCTTTGTGTGGTAATTCTGCAACTTAGCCACAATATTCCATGGTGTTCTTTTTTTAGGGTCTATTTCAGAAGGAGTTCGATGAATTTCCACATCTACTTTCCCTTCTGTTTCTATTATCTCTGGACAGTTCTCTTTGATAATTTCCTGTAAAATAGAATCTAGGCTCTTTTTTTGGTCATAGTTTTGTGGAAGTCCAATGATCCACAGATTATCTCTCCTAGATCTATTTTCCAGGTCTATAGATTTTCCCAGTAAGTATTTGACGTTGTTCTCCAGCTTCTCATTTTTTTTTTTTTTTGATTTTGTTTGACTGATTCTTGGGTTCTCTGTGAATCATTCATTTCTATTTGTTCCATCCTGACTTTTAAGGAGTTATTTTCTTCTTTCACAGTTTTTAGTTCTTTTTGTAAATGCCCAATTTCGTTTTTAAATGAATTATTTTGCTCTATTGAATTTTTTTCCATTTCCCTAATTTTTTTGAGAATTATTTTCTTTTTCCAATTCAGAAATCCTACTTTCCTGTGATTTTTTAACCTTTTCTAATTCATAAATTTTGTTTCTCTGCATGTCCTGTGAATTCTTTATTTTTTCCAACTCCAATTTCAGGATGTTGTTATTCTCTATCATAGCTTCCCTTTCCTTTCCCCATTTTTCTTCAAACTCCCTTAATTTTTTAATAGCCTCTTCAAGGAGAGAGTTATGTGATGGGGTGCAGGAATCATTCCCCTTTAGGTTGTTATCTGCTGTCTCTCTGCTGTTAACTTCCTCGGGGTTGGATATCCGCTCTTTCTCTGTGTAGAAGGATTCTATGTTTTTTCTGTTTTTTTTTTTTTTTTTTTTTGTTCATATTTTAAAAATCTTTTGGGGTCTGTCCCTGGGGTAGAAAATTTTATATCTCTCAATAGCTACATGAATAAAATAGAGAAAGAGGAGATCAACTAATAAGATAGGCAATTACAAAAAGCTATTAAAATTAAAAACTCCCAACTAAGTACCAATATAGAAATTCTGACTTTCAAATGAGAAATTAATACAATTGATAGTAAGGAAACTATTGAACTAATAAATAAAATTAAGATTTGGATTAAAGAAAAAAAATAAATAAACCAGTTAATTTGATCAGAAAAAGGCAAGAAAAAATCACCACCATCAAAACAATGAAAAGGGGGGCAGCTAGGTGGTGCAGTGGACAGATCACCAGCCTTGAATTCAGGAGGACCCGAGTTCAAATTTGGTCTCAGACACTTAACACTTCCTAGCTGTGTGACCCTGGGCAAGTAACTTAATCCCAGCCTCAGGAAAAAGAGAAAAAAAAATTAAAATGATGAAATTATTAATGATAAAAAAAAAGAAATTAAACTTATATAAATTAAACTATAAGTAGGAGCTATTTTGCTGAAATAAATGGCAGCAATGTTGACAATCTAACCAAAATGGCTGGATATCTACAAAAATATATATGGCCCAGGTTTATAGAAGAGTAAATAAATTATTTAAATAATCCCATTTTAGAAAACAATAAGTTAAACAGGTTATAAATGAGTTTTTCTAAGAAAAAATCTCCAGCGCTGCATGGATTCACAAGTGAATTTCTACCAACCATTTAAAGAACAATTAATTCCAATACTAAGTAAACTCTTTGGAAAAATAGGTAAAGAAGAAGTACTGCCAGATTCTATGATGCAAATAAATCTTGATATCTAAAACAGGAGAAATAGAGAAAGAAACTTAATGAATGATTGATATGAAATGAACATTTTGAATATTGATGTAAAATATAAAAAAAATAACAAAGAGATTACAGCTACTTATCAGTAGGACAATACACGATGATCAAGTGGGATTTATATCAAGACTGCACAGAGGATTCATATCAAGAAAATTATAATCATAATAGGCTATATTAACAACCAAATTAAAAAGAAATCATATGATACTCCCAATAGGTATAGAAAAAGCTTTTGACAAAATTAAGCACTCATTCTTTTTAAAAATATCAAAGAACACTGGGATAAAGGAAGCTTTCCTTGAATTAATAAACAGTATTTACCTAAAACCTGCATCAGTTATTATGTATAATGGAGAGAGGCTGGACATATTTCCAATAAAATCTGGGATGAAACAAGATGCTGATTATTACCACTATCATTCAACATTTTATTGGATGTATTGACTTTAATATTGAGAAATGAAAAATAAATTAAAGGAATTAGAATAGTTAACGAGGAAATAAAATTCTCATTCTGTGCAGATGATGTGATGATGTATTTAGAGAATCCTAGAAATCATCCAAAAACATATTTGAAACAATTAACAGCTTTATAAAAAAAAAAATAGAACTAGGAAAAAACAAAAACAAAAACAAAATTCATCTGGAAGAACAAAAGGTCAAGAATATAAAGAGAATTAATGAAGAAATATACAAATACTGGTGGCTTATCAGTAGAAAACCTAAAACTGTGTTATAAACAACAGTCATCACAATCATTTTGTACTAGATAAGAAATATGGTGGTAGGTCAGTGGAATAGATTAGAAATATATGACACAATAATTAAGATCTATTGTAATCCAGTATTTTATAAACTCCCAAATTCCAGTTCCTAATATAAGAACATAATATTTGGCAAAAATTGCTGGGAGAACTGGAAAATAATGTCAGAAACTCTGCATAGACCTACATCTCAAACCCCATACCAAAATAAGGTTAAAATGGAATCATAATTTGGATAAAAAGGATGATACCATAAGTAAAATAAAAGAACAAAGCATAATTTACCTATCAGACATATCTAAAGCCAGTGTTTCTGATAAAGGTCTCATTTCTAAAATAGGAAAAGGACTGTAAAATTTATAAGAATACAAATCATTCCCCAATTAATAAATGATCTAAAGAATATGAACAGAAAATTCTCAGATGATAAATTTAAACCATATACCGTTTATGGAAAAAAATGATCTAAATCACTATTGATTAGAGAAATGGAAATTAAACCAACACACCTTGGGGGCAGGTAGGTGGTGCAGTAGATAGAGCACCAGCCCTGAATTCAGAAGGACCTGAGTTCAAATTTGATCTCAGACACTTAACATGTCCTAGATGTGTGACCCTGGGCAAGTTACTTAACCCCAGCCTAAACACACACACACACACACACACACACACACACACACACACACACACACACTTCACAACTCCCAAATAGGCTAAATGACAGGAAAATATAATGATAAATGTTAGAGGGAATATGGGAAAGCTGGGACACTAATGGATTGTTGGTGAAGTTGTGAAATGATCTAACTATTCTGGAGAGCAATTTGGAACTATGCCTAAAGGGATATAAAGCTTTGCATACCTTTTGCTGGGTCTGTATCCCAAGGAAATCAGAATTACAGAAAAGGACCCCATGTGAAAAAAAAGTTTGTTAACAGCTCTTTTTTGTGGCAGCAAGAATCTGAAAAAATGGGTCGATGCCCATCAATTGCAGAATATCTGAAGAAGTTATGGTATATGAAGGTAATGGAATATTATTGTTCTATAAAAATGATGAAGAAGCTGATTTAAGAAAGGCCTAAAAAGAATTACATGAACTAATGTTGAGCCAAACAAGAAGAATCAGGGATACAATGCATACAAGAACAAGATTTTTTCCAAGTTAAACTTTAAGATAGACAAGATTCAATGTGAATCATACACATGTGAACATAACCCTTCTTTGAATTCATACCTTTGAGGCCACTTGCCACTCTTACCTGTTAATTTAAGAGCTTTGGATTGTACAATAGTGTCCATTATAGCAATCCTCAGACAAAGTATTTACATTTAGTTCAAATATACACCTGTTCTCATTTTCTTTGAGTTGAAAGTTGAAATAGGTGTACTTCTTTGGATCAAAACTGAAATGAACATATTTCAGTTTAATATAATGTTTGGAACTATGTGTAAGGTTGTTTTTTTTAATACATCTTTGCATTTTTATTAGAATTCTAGTGACAATGCAAATACAAAGTACTGCCAATATTCAAATTCTCATATAGGGAATTAACATTATTTAAAGCCATAAATTCTAGAAAGGAAAAAATGATATAATATGCAAAGGTATAAAGACATATATCTGAATCTATGAATAAAACATCAAATACTAATATGTAAGTATAGATTGATTGGCACAGCTATTTGCTTATCTATCTAAAATAAATGAAAATTTAATGATGAAAGCAGGATGTCTTCTCATTTATCTTTCTAATGTCAAAGTAGCCTTCAATAGTTATATCTAGTATATATTTTGAATGACCAGGAGAAAGACAATGATTAAAGAAATGTATTTCAACCCAAATACAATTTAATTAGCAAGGAATTAAACGAGAGTTGAAACCAAGTCTAATGTTTTTGTTTGTTTGTTTTTCCCCCCACCTATGGTTCAATTTTTTTTAAAATTTATTCTGTTCCTAATTTTCCCCTCCTTCCCTCCACCCCTTCCCCTAGATGGCAGACATTCCCATAAATATTAACTATATTGCAGTATATCCTAGATACAATATATGTGTGCAGAACCGATTTGTTGTTGTTGTTGTTGTTGCAAAGGAAGAATTGGATTCAGAAGGTAAAAATAACCTGGGAAGGAAAACATAAATGCAAACAGTTTACACTCATTCCCTAATGTTCCTTCTTTGAGTATAGCTGATTCTGTCCATCATTGATCAATTGGATCTGATTTAGATCTTCTCTTTGTTGAAGATATCCACTTCCATCAGAATATATCCTCATACAATATTGTTGTAGAAGTGTATAATGATCTCCTGGTTCTGCTCATTTCACTCAGCATCAGTTTATGTAAGAGACCAGGTCTAATGTTTTAATTATTCTATACAACTTGAACTAAACAAATATATATTCATTTTCATAAAAGTATTGTAAACATCAATATGAATATGTTCCCCAGATGCATTGAAGGTAATCTTTTATGTTATAAAGACTTTGTCAGTTTCTATTTACCAAGTTTTCAAGGAATTGTTCCAAAAATATGGGATGATATGAAAGATCTTTGTTAAGTTAAAAACTTTTAATTTTAGAAATAAGGAAATTAAGAAAACAAGTAGTGAAGACTCTTGCCAAGGATAATATGGATAAGTAGACTAAGAATTTTTTTGGGTACAGAACATTAATTTTGCATTTTTATAATCAGTACACTCAGCTCAGTGTCTTTTGAGAAGGAAACAACTGTAAAAATGTTTTCCCAGTTTATTGCTTCCCTTCTAATTTTGTCTGCAATCATTTTGTTTGTACAAAAACTTTTTAAGTTGATATAATCAACATTTTCTATTTTGTGATCAATAATGATCTCTAGTTCTTCTTTGGTCAGAAACTCCTTCCTCCTAAACAGATCTGAGAGATAAATTATTCCATGGTCTTCTAATTTATTTATAATCTCATTCTTTATACCTAGGTCATGAACCCATTTTGACCTTCTTATGGTGTATGGGTATTAAATGTGGGTATATGCCTAATTTCTGCCATACTAATTTCCAATTTTCCCAGCAGTTTTTGTTAAACAGTGGATTCTTATCCCAAAAGGTGGAGTCTTTGAATCTAACCTATTTTACTTATCAACTAGTCTATTTCTTATCCAATACCAAAAGGTTTTGGTAACCACTGCTTTTTAATATAACTTTAGTTCTGGTACATCTAGGTCACCTTCATTTTTTTGTTTGCTTGTTTGTTTGTTTGTTTTCATTAATTCCCTTGAAATTCTCGTCCTTTTGTTCTTCCATATGAATTTTGTTGTTATTTTTTCTAGGTCATTAAAATAGTTTCTTGGGTGTCTGATTGGTATAGCATTAAATAAATACTCTAGTTTAGGTAGTATTGTCATCTTTATTATATTTACTCGCCATATCCATGAACATTTAATAGTTTTCTAATTGATTAGATCTCACTTTATTTGCATGTGAAGTGTTTTCTAGTTTTGCTCATATAATTCTTGATTTTCCCTTGGCAAATAGATTTCCAAATATTCTTTAAATGGAATTTCTCTTTGTAACTCTAACTGTTGGATTTTGTTAATGATATGTAAGAATGTTGATGATTTATGTGGGTTTATTGTGCATCCTGCAACTTTGCTAAAGGTGTGGATTATTTCTAATAGCTTTTTTAGTGAAATGTCTAGGGTTCTCTAAGTATACCATCAAAAAAGAGTGATAATTTGGTTTGCTCATTACCTACTGGAATTCTTTTAATCTCTTTTTGAACTCATTGCCAAAGGTAGCATTTCTAATACAATATTGAATAGTAATGGTAATAGTGGGCAAACTTGTTTAACTCTTGATCTTATTAGGAATGATTCTAGTTTGTCTTACTGATGGTTTTAAATAGATGCTACTGATCATTTTAAGGAAAAGTCCATTTATTCCTATACTCTCAAGTGTTTTTAATAGGGATGGACGTTGGATTTTATCAATTTTTTTTTTGCATCTATTGCAATGATATGTTTTTTTGTTAATTTGGTTATTGATATAGTCAATTATGCTAATAGTTTTCCTAATATTGAAGCAACCCTGCATTCCTGGTATAAATCCTACTTGATAATGGTGTATTATCCTGACGATTATTTTCTGTAGTCTTTTTGCTCATATTTTAATTTAAAGTTTTAGCATTAATATTCATTAGGGAGATTGATCTATAATTTTCTTTCTCTGTTTTCAATCTAACCAGATTTTGGTATAAGTACCATGTCTATGTCATAAAAGGAATTTGGTAGGAGTACTGCAATCCCTATTTTTTCAAAGAGTTTCTATAATATTGGAGTTAATTGTTCTATAAATGTTGGTAGAATTCACTTGAAAAATCCATCTGGTCCTGGGGAAATTTTCTTACGGAGTTCATTGATAGCTTGTTCTATTTCTTTTTCTGAAATGGGACTATTAAGCAACTTAATTCCTCCTCTGTTAATCTGGGAAGCCTATATTTTTGGAGTTATTCATTCGTTTTACTTAGATTATCAAATTTATTGACATAAAGTTGGGCGAAGTAACTCCTTATTATTGCTCTAATTTCCTCTTCATTGCTGGAAAGTTCTCTTTTTTCATTTTTAAAACTAATAATTTGATTTTCTTCTTTCCTTTTTCTAATCAGATTTAGCAAAGGTTTACCTTTTTATTGTTTTTTTTCATAAAATCAATTCTTAGTTTTATTTATTAATTCAAGTTTTTTTTTTTATTTTCAATATTATTAATTTTTCCTTTAAATTTTAGACTTTCAAATTTAGTATTTGATTGAGGGTTTTTAATTTCATCTTTTTCTAACTTTTTAAGTTGCAAGCCTAATTCATTGATCTTTTCTTTCTCTATTTTATTCAAATAAGCCTCTGAAGGTATAAAATTTTCCCTTATTACTGCTTTGGCTGCATCCGACAAATTTTGGTCCAAAGACACCTTAAAGGAGGGAAAGTGACCCATATGTGCAAAAATGTTTGTGGCATGCCTTTTTGTATTGGCAAGGACCTGGAAACTGAGTGCATGTCCATCATTTGGAGATTGCCTGAATAAATTATGGCATATGGATGTTATGGAATAATATTGTTTTGTAAGAAATGATCCACAGAATGATTTCAGAGAAACCTGGAAAAACTTATATGAACTGATGCTAAGTGAAATGAGCAGAACCAGGACATCATGATACATGGCAACAAGAAGACTATACAATGCCCAGTTCTGATAGAAGTAGCTCTTCTCAACAATGAGACGATTCAAACCAGTTCTAGTTGTTCATTGATGAAGAAAGCTATATATACCCAGAGAGAGGGCTGTGGGAAATGAGTGTAGACCACAACATAGTATTTCCATGCTTTCTGTTGATATTTGATTGCATTTTTTACTTCTCAGGTGTTTTTTTTTCTTTCTAGATCTTGTGAAGAAAGATAACTATATAAATATGTATACACATATTAAATTTAAAATATATTTTAATATATTCATCATTTATTGGACTACCTGTCATCTAGGGAAGGGGGTGGAGGAAAAGGAGGGAAAAATTTGGAGTAGAAAGTTTTTCAGTGATAAATGTTAAAAAATTATCCATGCACATGTTTTATAAATAAAAAGCTTTAACAAAAAAATTAAATCTTGTTTGCACCTCATCAATGTGAAATAATACAAATTGTGTTCTACAAAGATATAGATGTTTTCTTACAAATCTAATAATTTTTCTTAATCTTCATCATTTTTGAACTAATTGTATCCTGTTGATTACCTAATTATTTTTATTTTTTTAAAATCTATCCATCTAGTATTCCTTTTTTTAGTTAAATATCAAAACAATTTTTTTAAATTAAATTCCAGATTTTTTATTTTTCTCCCTCCCCACCACATTGCATTTAGAAGGCAAGCTACTCTGTGCAGTCTATAGAGTGCAGTCATATAAAATAATAAAATAATATTCATGAAGTAAAAAAAAAAAAAAAGCCAAGGAATGGAGCCAAGATGGCAGAGAAGACACATGGTTCATTCTAAGCAACTCTTCTACCCTCAGTATTAATTACCAAATTCAGCCTCAGAAGTAGTGCTTGATTAGTAAAATCCATGAATACTGGAAGTAACACAAATTACCAGCCAAAGATAATCTGGAAGATCACCAGAAAAGGTTTGCTTTGATCAGTGGGAACAGGCCAGTACAGTCAGGGATGCAGAACCAGAGGCTAGCACACTGAGCTGACAGGGGCAGGGTGGAGGGTTTGCAGGGAATACTCTACCACAGGTTGCTTGCTCTGCTTTGGTTGCAAAAAAGTAGATGAGCAAAGAAGTTACAAAAAGGCCAAAAGGTAGAGTGTATTCCAAAAAATGCCAGAATCTAACAGGATCTGGCTGCATTCACATAGCACCAGAAGTGAGTGACTCAGATAAAAGCACAGCTGTGCAGCCACATTCTTCAGCTTGGGGCTTTTGCTCCTGGAAGACATAAATCTACACAGAAGGAGAGCTCTGCCTGGGGCAATAGAACTTCCTCAGCACATTCATGCTTCCAAGGGCAGACACACTTCCTGTGCCAGGCTCTTCCCAGAGCAGCAGATGATTTGCACAGTCAGGTTCTGCCCCGGGGCAGTGACACTTTTGCTGCTCAGTTGCTAGTTCCAGGGCAGCAGCTAATCTGCACAAAGGGGCTCCTCAGAGGGCACTTCCCCAGCTGGTCCATGCTTCCCAGGTCAGAGACACTTCTGCTATGGGGCTTTTCCCAGGGCACTTCGGCAGCTCCACCTGCAGTCCATTTCCAGGATAGTTACTGTCCATATATCAATCCCTGCTTTGCAGATGGAGCTGGTAAACCCTTGTCCTGAAGGCAGACCCAAATGGCTTAAAAATGAGTAAGAAGGCCAAGGGTATGTTAACAATCAGTAGTTTTTATATAGAAAGAGAGCAGGTTTTCAACTCTGAGGAGATTAAGAGCAGTCTCCAGATAAAACCTCAAAGGGGGATGTAACCTGATCCCCATAACACAAGGCTCTCCTAGAAGAAATTTTTTTCAAAATTTTAAAAGAGAGCTAGAAGAAAAATGGAGAAAGGAAAGAGAAACTATGCAAGAGAATACAGAAAGTTGCATAAACTCACTTAAAGAAAAATTTGATAAAGTGGAAAAAGAAACCAAATTCCTGAAATATGAATTGGAAATGGTAAAGAACTCCAGGAAAGTAGTATTTGTGAATTGGAAAAGGTAAAGAACTCCCAAAGAAGTAGGATTTGTGAATTAGAAAAAAAATAATTCAGAAAAAAATGTGAAAGGGAAAAAAAAATTCCATAGAACAAAATAACTCATTTAAAAAGTCATTTGAATGTATGCAAAAAAGAAGAAAAAAAAAGATAATGAATAAAATAACTCATTAGAAATCAGAACTGAACAAATAGAAATGAATGTTTCCTTGAGATAGCAAGAATCAGTCAAGCAAAAGCAAAAAAAAAAAAATTGGAAAAAAATGGGGAAAACAATGTTAAATATATATTTGGAAAAAACAACAGACCTCAAAAATAGATGGAGGAGAGATAATCTGAGAATTATTGGACTTCCTGATTATGATGAAAAACAGACCCTAGATACTATTTTACAGGAAATCATCAAAGAGAACTGCCCAGATGTAACAGAATCAGAAGGTAAAATAGGCATTGAAAGACTCCATCAAATCCCTTCTGAAAAAGATCCTAAAACAAAAACTCAAAGGAATATTGTGGCTACATTTCAGAACTATTAAAATATGGAATAAATATTGCAAACAGCCAGAAAAAAATTCAAATGCCAAGGAGCCACAATAAGGATCACTCAGGATCTAGCTGTTTCTACATTAAAGGATCAAAAGGCATGTAATCTGATATATTGAAGACAAAAGAAGTTAGAATATATATATATATATATATATATATATATATATATATATATATATATATATATATATATATATATATATATATATAAAGAGTGCATATATAATTTTATTTTACTGATGTAAAAAGGAAAGTAGAAATACAAAGGGGATAATATCAGAAAAAGGGAAATGGGGAGATAAAAAGAGAGAAATTATATCCCACAAAGAGGAAAAGAAAACCTATCATACGTGAGGGAATTTAGAGAGGAGGAGGAACATTGTGTGAATCTTATTCTCATGAGATTTCACACAAAGATAAAATAATCGACATATTTGGTTACAGAGAATCTGTATTCACCTCATTAAAAAGTGAGAGAAGAAAAGGGAAAAGGAGAAGAGTAACAAGAAAAGCTAAAAGAAAGGGGAAAGGATTTAAAGGAGGTGGGGGGCATTCTAAAGAGAGAGAGCTGTGTGAGGCAAGTGGCGCCCATAAGTTTAATACTGTGGAAGGTGGTAAGGGGGGTAAAAAAAGAAAAGCATAATCTGGGGATAAAAAGATGACAGGAAATACAGAATTAGTAATGTTAACTGTAAATGTGAATGGGATGAGCCCTCCCATCAAATGGAGATGGATAGCAGACTGGATCAAAAGTCAGAACCCTATAATACACCAAGATGCATAGAGAGTAAAAGTAAAAGGCTGGAGCAGAATCCATTATGCTTCAAGTGAAGTCAAAAAAGCAGGCATAGCCATCCTTATCTTAGATCAAGCAAAAACAAAAATTGATCTAATTAAAAGAGATAAGGAAACTATATCTTGCTAAAGGGTAGCATAGACAATTAAGCAAATTAAATGTTAAACATATATGTACCAAGTGGTATAGCATCTAACTTCCTAAAGGAGTAGTTAAAAGAGTTGCAAGAAGAAATAGACAGAAAACTATAATAGTGGGAGATCTCAACCTTGCACTCTCAGAAATGGTTAAATCAAACCACAAAGCAAATAAGAAAGAAATTAAAGAGGTAAATAGAATATTAGAAAAGTTAAGTATGATAAATCTTTGGAGAAAACTGAATGGAAACAGAGAAGAGAAGATTACACTTTTTTTTTTTTCTCAGCAGTTCATCGAACCTATACAAAAACTGACTATATATTAGGACATAAAGACCTAAAAATTAAATGCAGGAAAGCAGAAATACTCAAAGCATACTGTTCAGATAACAATGTAATAAAGACTACATTAAAAAAGCTAGGGGTAACTAGACCAAAAATAATTGGAAACTCAATAATATCCTAAAGAATGACTGAGCAAAACAGCAAATCAAAGACAAAATTAATAATTTCACCTAAAAAAATGACAACAATGAGACATCATACTAAAATTTGTGGGATACAGCCAAAGAAGCAATAGGAAATTTTGTCTTTAGAGGCTTACTTGAAAAAATTTAAAAAAAAGTGAAGATCAATGAATTGGGCTTGCAACTTAAAAAGCTGGAAAAAGACCAAATTAAAAACCTCCAATCAAATACTAAACTTGAACTTCTAAAATTAAAAGGTGAAATTAATAAAATTGAAAGTAAAAAAAAAATATTAAATTAATACATAAAACTAAGAGTTATTTTTATGAAAAAAAATAATAAAAAGTTAAACCTTTGCTAAATCTGAATAGAAAAAGGAAATAGAAAAAACAAATTATTAGTCTTAAAAATGAAAAGGGAGAACTTTCCACCAAGGAAGAGGAAATTAGAGCAACAAGCAGTTATTTTGGCCAACTTTATGCCAATAAATTTGATTACCTAAGGGAAATGGATGAGTACCTAAAAAAAAATATAGGCTTCCCAGATTAACTAAATAATCTCATTTTAGAAAAAAAGAAATAGATCAAGCTATTAATCAACTCCTTAAGATTAAATTCCCAGGGCCAGTTGGATTTATATGTGAATTCTACCAAACATTTAAAGAACAAAAAGCCCCAATGCTATATAATTTATTTGAAAAAATAGGGAATGAAGAAGTTCTACCAAATTCCTTTTATGACACAGACATGGCATTGATACCTAAACCAGGTAGGTTGGAAACAGAGCAAGAAAATTATAGACCAATCTCTAATGAATATTGATGCTAAAATGTTAAATAAATATTAGCAAAAAGACTACAGAATATCATCCCCAGGATAATACACCATGACCAAGTAGGATTTAAACCAGGAATGAAGGCTTGGTACAATATTATGAAAACTATTAGCATAATTGACTTTATCAATAACCAAATTGACAGAAACTATATGATCATCTCAATAAATGCAGAAAAAATATTTGATAAAATCCAACATCCATTCTTATTAAAAATACTTGAGAGTATAGGAATAAATGAACTTTTCCTTAAAATAATCAGTTGATTATTTAGAACCATGAGTTAAGCATCATGTGTAATTGGGACAAAATGGAACCATACCCAATTAAATCAGGAGTGAAAGAAGACTGCCCACTATTACCATTACTATTCAATATTGTATTAGAAATGCTAGCTTTGGCAATAAGAGTTGAGAACGAGATTATAGAATTGGAGTAGATAATGAGGAAACCAAATTATCACTCTTTGCTGATGATATGATGGTGTACTTACAGAACCCCAGAGATTCCACTAAAAAGCTATTAGAAATAATCCACACCTTTAGCAAACTTGCAGGATGCAAAATAAACCCACATAAGTCATCACCATTCTTTTATATCACTAGCAAAATCCAACAATTAGAGCTACAAAGAGAAATTCCATTTAAAGTAACTACTGATAGTATAAAATATTTAGGAATCTACCTGCCAAGGGAAAATCAGAAACTATATGAGCTAAACTACAAAACACTTTCCACACAAATAAAGTCATTTATAACCAATTGGAAAAAATATTAAGTATTCTTGGATAGGGAGAACAAATAAAATAAAGGTTAAAGTACTACCTAATCTAATCTATTTATTTAGCACTATACCAATGAGACTCCCCAAAAAACTATTATAATGACCTAGAAAAAATGACAACAAAATTCATCTGGAACAACAAAAGGTCAAGAAATTCAAGGGAAGTAATGAAAAAAAAAAAGTCAAATGTAGGTGGCCTAGCTGTATCAGATCTAAACTTATATTATAAAGCAAAGGTTACCAAAACATTTGGTACTGGCTAAGAAATATACTAATTGAAAAGTGGAATATGTTAGGTTCAAAGGACAAAAGAGTCAATAATTTTAATTATCTAGTGTTTGGCAAATCCAAAGACCCCAGCATTTGGGATAAGAATTCACTATTTTACAAAAACTGCTGGGAAAAATTGGAAATTAGTATGGCAGAAACTAAGCATATACCCACACTTTATACCATAGACCAAGATAAGTTCAAAATGGGTTCATGATCTAGGAATAAAGTATAAGATTATAAATAAATTAGAAGACCATAGGATAGTTTATCTCTCAACCCTATGGAAGAGGAAGGAATTACTGACCAAAGAAGAACTAGAGATCATTATTGATCCCAAAATAGAAAAAATTAATTATATCAAATTGAAAGATTTTTGTACAAACAAAACTAATGCAGACAAGATTAGAAGGGAAGCAATAAACTCAGAAAACATTTTTACCGTCAAAGATCCTGATAAAGGCCTCATTTCCAAAATATATAGAGAATTGACTCTGATTTATAAGAATCAAACCATTCTCCAACTGAGAAATGATCAAAATATATGAACAGACAATTCTCAGATGAAGAAATTGAAAGCATTTCTAGCCATATGAAAAGATGCTCTAAGTCATTGTTAATCAGAGAAATACAAATTAAGACACCTCTGTGATACCACTACTCACCTGTCAGATTAGCTAGAATGACAGGAATAGATAATGCTGAATGTTAGAAGGGATGTGGGAAAGCAGGGACACTGATACATTGTTGGTGGAATTGTGAATATATCCAGCCATTTGGAGAGCAGTTTGGAACTATGCTGAAAAAGTTATCAAACTGTTTATACCCTTTGATCCAGCTATGTTACTCCTGGGCTTATATCCCAAAGAGATCTTAAAGAAGGGAAAGAAGCCTATATATTCAAGAATGTTTGTGGCAGTCCTCTTTGTAATGACCAGAAACTGGAAACTGAGTGGATGCCCATTAATTGGAGAATACCTGAATAGATTATGGTATATGAATATTATGGAATATTATTGCTCTCTAAAAATCAGCAGCAGGATGATTTCAGAAAGGTCTGGAGAGACTTACATGAAGTGATTCTGAGTGAAATGAGTAGGACAAGGAGATCTTTATATACTCCAACATCAATATTATATGATGATCAATTCTAATGGATGTGGCCCTCTTCAACAATGAGATGAAACAAATCAGTTCCAGTTTTGCAGTAATGAATAGAACCAGCTACACCCAGTGAAGTAAGTCTGGTTAATGTGAACCACTACATAGTATTCCCAATCCCTGTATTTTTGTCTGCCTACATTTTTTATTTCCTTCACAGGTTAATTGTACACTATTTCAAAGTCCAATTGTTGTTGTGCAGCAAAATAATCTTATGGACATGTATATGTATATTGTATTTAACATATAATTTAACATATTTAACATGTATTGGTCTATCTGCCATCTGGAGAAGGGAGTGAGGGAGGGAGGAGAAAAATTGGTACAAAATATTTTGTAGTTGTCAAAGTTGAAAAATTACCCATGCATGTATTTTGTAAATAACAAGCTATGATAAAAAATAGAACAGCAAAAACTTTCATAATAAATAAACAATGTTAAAAAAGTATGTGTCAATCTGCATCCAGACACCTTTAATTGTATCTCTGGAAATTTTTTAGCATAAGTCCTGAGTTGTTTTGGATCATTGTATTGTATAGAATAGCTAAGTCATTCAGAGTTGGTAATCTTGTATTCATTCTTTTAATTTGTCCACAGAGAATTTCATTTTGTGTGGGCTCATGAAAGTATTTCCACTGTTTTAGAAAGTATTCTGCTCATTATTTCTTGTAGTACAATAATAGTATTGTAATTATATACCCACTTTTTAAACTACCCCTCAATTGATAAGCTTCCTTCAATCTCCATTTCTTTGCTTCCAGAAAAGAGGTACTAAAAATATTTTTATACCTATAGATCCCTTTGCATTTAATATTTTATCTCTTTTGAGATACAGATGAAGTAATGGTATTGCTGGGCCAAAGCATGTGCATTGTTTTATACCACTTCGGGTCTACTTCCAAATTGCTCTACCAAATTTTTGAATTAGTTCAGAGCTGGGGGGCGGAGCCAAGATGGCAGAGAAGCCAGATGGAACTTTTTAAGCTCTCTTTCATTCCCTTTCTACCAACAATTTAATTCAGCCTCAAAAACAGTGCTTGACTGGTAAAATCCACAAAGATTGGAAGTACAAAAACTTATCAGCCGAAGTGAATGTGGAATATTGCCAGAAAAGGTTTGACCTGCGGTGGTGGAAGTAGCCCAGTGCAGAGCAGGCATAGAAATGGGAGATGGGTGGTCTCTGCAGTTGGAAGGTTTACATAGAGCTCTCTGCCATAGCCTGACTGCTTTGCTTCAGTGGTGGAATAGTGGACCAGCAGAGAAGTTGGAGCCTAAGGTAGTGGGTATTTTGAGGGATGCCAAAGCCCAGGAGGATCTGGCTGCACCCACCCAGGATAGGAAGTTACTCAGGGCAGACCATAACACAGCTCTTCATGGCATTCTGCAGTGAGGGGCTCCTGTTGTAGGGGCAGTCACACACAGCAGGGATACAGCCTGGGGCAGGCTCTCATCTGCACAGTGAGGGGCTTGGCAGGGGTAGTGGAATTTCCCCAGCTTGACTGTGCTCCCCACACAGAGATATTTCCAGTGCATTGAAAGCTAATACACAAAGCAGGCCTTTTGGTGGGAACAGTGATACCTTTGTTCCTTAACCTCTAGCCCCAAGGCAGTCATTAATCCTCATAGAAGGGCTCCTCTCAGGGCACTTACACAGCCCAGCCCATGATACCCAGGCATACTCACTTTCACGTGGAGCTCTTCCCAGAGCCCTCCCTCAGCTCTGCTGTTCCTTGCAGCCCATTGATAGGACAGATATTTTACATATACCCATCCTTGCTCTGCAAAGGAAGCTGGTAATATCCTTACACTGCAGGCAGACCCTGAAGGCTTTAAAAAAATGAAGAAAATGATTGACAACTTCTATGCAGAAAAAGAGTGGGTTTTCAACCCTGAGGAGACTAACAGCAGACAGCCTCCAGAAAATACCCCAAATAATGCTCTCCTAGAAGAGACTATAAAAAATAAGATAAATGGGGAAAAGAATGAGAAGCTATGCAAGAGAATAACAATGTCCTAAAATGAGAATTAGAAAAGGTAAACAACTTCCTGAAATGTGAATGGGAAAAGGTAAAGAATTCACAGGAAAGTAGGATCTGTGAATTGGAAAAGATAAAGAATTCCCAAGAAAGTAGGATTTGTAAATTGGAAAAAGAAAATAACTCACTAAAAAACAAATTTAGTGAAATGGAAAAAATTGACCATATATTAGGACATAAACATCTCAAAATTAAAAGCAGGAAGGCAAAAATAGTAAATGCCTTCTTCTCAGATCACAATGCAATAAAAACTACATTCAATAAGAAGTTAGGGGTAAATAGACCAAAAAGTAATTGGAAACTGAATAATCTCATCTTAAAGAATGACTGGGTGAAACAGCAAATTATAGAAACAATTAATAATTTCAACCAAGATAATTACAACGATGAGACATCATACCAAAATCTGTGGGATGCAGCTAAAGCAATAATAAGGGAAAATTTTATATCTTTAGAGGTTTATTTGAATAAAATAGAGAAAAAGAAGATTGAGTTGGGCCCGCAACTTAAAAAGCTAGAAAAAGATCAAATTAAAACATCCTAACCAAAAACTAAACTTGAAATACTAAAATTAAAAGGAGAAATCTATACTATTGAAAATAAAAAAAAAAAAAAAACTGGGGCAGCTAGGTGGTGCAGTAGATAGAGCACCAGCCCTGAATTCAGGAGGACCTTTGGCAAAGTTGCAGGATACAAAATAAATCCACATAAATCATCAGCATTCTTATATGTCATTAATAAAATCCAATAGTTAGAGTTACAAAGAGAAATTCCATTTAAAGTAACTACCAATAGTATAAAATATTTAGTAATCTATCTGCCAAGGGAAAACCAGAAACTATATTAGCAAAAGTACAAAAAACTTTCTATAAAAATTAAATCTGATCTAACCAATTGGAAAAAAAATATTAAATGCTCTTGGATAGGGTGAGCAAATATAATAAAGATGGCAATACTACCTAAACCAATCTATTTATTTATTGCTATACGAATCAGACTCCCAAAAAACTATTTTAATGACCTAGAAAACATAACGACCAAAGTTCATATGGAAAAACAAAAGATCAAGAATTTAAGGGAATTAATAAAAAAAAAAAAATAAATGAAGGTGGCCTAGCTGTACCAGATCTAAAATTATATTGTAAAGCAGCAGTTACCAAAACAACTTGGTATTGGCTAAGAAACAAACTAGTTGATCAATGGAATAGGTTAGGTCCAAAGGACAAAATAATAAATAACTTTAATAATATACTATTTGACAAACCCAAGGACCCAAGTTTTTGGGATAAGAACTCAATGTTTGACAAAAATTACTGGGAAAATTGGAAACTAATATGGCAGAAACTAGGCATTGGCCCACACTTAATGCCGTACACAAAGGTAAGGTCAATATTGTTTCATGACCTAGGCATAAAGAATGAGATTATACATAGAGGAATATAGAATAGTTTACCTTTCAGATCTGTGGAAGAGGAATAAATTTATGTCCACAGAAGAACTAGAGATCAGTATTGATCACAAAGTAGAAAATTTTGATTATATCAAATTGAAAAAAAATTTTCCTTCTCTTTCTCTTAATGTTTTTTAAATTTTATAATTATAATTTTAACAGTATATATGATTGAGTATTTGTTTTTATAACATCATCTCTTGTATTCATTTTCCAAATTTTGCCCTCCCTCCCTCTACTCCCTCCCCTAGATAACAGCCAATCCCATACATTTTACATGTGTTACAGTATAACCTAGATACGATATATGTGTGTAAATCCAATTTTCTTGTTGCACATTAAGTATTAGATTCCAAAGGTATAAGTAACCTGGGTAGATAGACAGTAGTGCTAACAATTTACATTCACTTCCCAGTGTTCCTTCTCTGGGTGTAGTTGTTTCTGTCCATCATTGATCAACTGGAAGTGAGTTGGATCTTCTTTATGTTGAAGATAACCACTTCCATCAGAATACATCTTCATACAACATTGTTGTTGAAGTATACAGCTATATAAATCCAACATCCATTCCTACTAAAAATGCTTGAGAATATAGGAATAAATGAACTATTCCTTAGAATAATCAGGAGCATATATTTATAACTGTTAGTAAGTATAATATATAATGGAGATAAACTAGAACCTTTCCCAGTAAGATCAGGAGTGAAACAAGGTTGCCCACTATCACCATTACTATTCAATATAGTACTACAAATGCTAGCCTCGGCAATAAGAGCTGAGAAAGAGATTCAAGGAATTAGAGTAGGAAATGAGGAAATCAAGTTATCACTCTTTGCAGATGACATGATGGCATACTTAGAGAACCCCAAAGACTCTGCTAAAAAGCTATCAGAAATAATTCAGAATTTTAGCAAAGTTGCAGGATACAAAATAAATCCACATAAATCCTAGGCATTTTTATATATCACCAACAAAATGCAACAGCAAGAAATATAAAGAGAAAGTCCATTTCAAATAAATGTTGAGAGTATAAAATATTTGGGAATCCATCTACCAAAGAAAAGTCAGGAATTACATGAGCAAAATTACGATACACTTCCCACAAAAATAAAGTCAGATTTAAATAATTAGAAAGACATTCAGTGCTCGTGGATAGGCCGAGCGAATATAATAAAGATGACAATACTCCCCAAACTATTCTATTTATTCAGTGCTATACCAATCAGACTCCCAAGAAACTATTTTAATGACCTAGAAAAAATAACAACAAAATTCATATGGAAGAATAAAAGGTCGAGAATTGCAAGGGAATTAATGAAAAAAAAAGTCAGATGAAGGTGGTCTGGGTATACCTGATCTAAAGCTATATTATATAGCAGCAGTCACCAAAACCATTTGATATTGGCTAAGAAATAGACCAGTCAATCAGTGGAACAGATTAGATACAAAGGACAAAAAAGGGTATATCTATAGCAATCTAGTCTTTGACAAACCCAAAGATACCAACATTAGGGATAGTATGGCAGAAATTAGATAGGGATCCACACTTAACACCATATACCAAGATAAGATCAAAATAGGTCCAGGATTTAGGCATAAGGAATGAGATCACAAATATATTAGAGGAACAGAGAATAGTCTACCTCTCAGACCTGTGGAGGAGGAAGGAATTTATGACCAAAGGAGAAATAGAGGTCACTATTGATCACAAAATAGAAGTTTTTGATTACATCAAACTTATAGGAAAGAGTGTTCCAAATCACTACTGACCAGAAAATGCAAATTAAGACACCTCTGAGAAACCACTACACACTTGTCATATTGGCTAAGATGATAGGAACAAATAATGAGAATGTTGGAGGGGATGTGGGAAAACTGGGACACTAATCCAACCATTCTGGAGAGCAATTTAGAACTATGCCCAAAAAGTTATCAAACTGTGCATACCCTTTGATCCAGCATTGCTGTTATTGGGCTTATATCCCAAAGAAATACTAAATAGAGGAAAGGGACCTGTATGTGCCAAAATGTTTGTGGCAGCTCTTTTCGTAGTGGCTAGAAACTGGAAGATGAATGGATGTCCATCAATTGGAGAATGGTTGGGTAAATTATGGTATATGAAGGTTATGGAATATTATTGCTCTGTAAGAAATGACCAGCAGGAGGAATACAGAGAGGCTTGGAGAGGCTTACATCAACTGATGCTGTGTGAAATGAATAGAACCAGAAGATCGCTGTACACTTCAATGTTGTATGAAGATGTATTCTGATGGAAGTGGATATCTTCAACATAAAGAGAATCCAACTCACTTCCACTTGATCAATGATGGACAGAAACAACTACAGCTAGAGAAGGAACACTGAGAAGTGAATGTAAACTGTTTCACTACTGTCTATCTACCCAGGTTACTTATACCTTTGGAATCTAATACTTAATGTGCAACAAGAAAATGGTATTTACACACATATATTGTATCTAGGTTATATTGTAACACATGTAAAATATATAAGATTGCCTGTCATTTAGGGGAGGGAGTAGAGGGAGGGAGGGCAAAATTTGGAAAAATGAATACAAGGGATAACATTATAAAAATTAGTCATGCATATATGTCAAAAAATTTATAATAAAAAAGAAGTACAGCTATCTTCTGGTTCTGTTCATTTTACTCAGCATCAGTTCATGTAAGTCTCTCCAAACCTTTCTGAATTAATCCTGCTGGTCATTTCTTACAGAGCAATAATATTCCATAACCTTCATATACCATAATTTACCCACCCATTCTCCAATTGATGGACATCCATTCATCTTCCAGTTTCTAGCGACTACATGAAGGGCTACCACAAACATTTTGGCACATACAGGTCCCTTTCCTCTATTTAGTATTTTTTGGGATATAAGCCCAATAGCAGCAATGCTGGATTAAAGGATATGCACAGTTCGATAACTTTTGGGGCATAGTTCCAAATTGCTCTCCAGAATGGCTGGATTTTTTCACAGCTCCACCAACAATGTATTAGTGTCCCAGTTTTCCCACATCCTCACCAACATTCATCATTATTTGTTCCTGTCATCTTAGCCAATCTGACAGGTGTATAGTCTTATCTCAGAATTGTCTTAATTTGCATTTCTCTGATCAGTAGTGATTTGGATCACTTTTTTCATATGAGTGGATATAATTTCAATGTCATCATCTGAGAATTGTCTGTTCATATGCTTTGACCATTTATCAATTGGAGAATGGTTTGGTTTCTTATAAATTAGGCTAAGTTCTCTATATATTTTGGAGATGAGACCTTTATCGGAACCTTAAACTTTAAAAATATTTTCCCAATTTTTTACTACACTTCTAATCTTGTTTGCATGAGTATTGTTTGTACAGAAATGTTTTAGTGTGATGTAATCAAAATTTTCCATTTTGTGATTGATATTGATCTCTAGTTCTCCTCTATTCATAAATTTCTTCCTCCTCCACAGTCTGAGAGGTAGACTATCCACTGTTCCTCTAGTCTATTTATGATCTCATTCTTTATGCCTAAATCCTGGACCCATTTTGATCTTATCTTTGTATATGGTGTTAAGTGTGGATCCGTGTCTAATTTCTGCCATATTAATTTCCAGTTTTCCCAATAGTTTCTTTTTCAAATAATGATTTTTTATCTGTAATGTTGGTATTTTCGTTTGTCAAACACTAGATTGCTATAGAAGTAGCCTTTTTTGTCCTTTGTACGTCCCCTTCACCAAAGTGAGACAGACTTTTCTTGTAGTTATTCTATGTAACCCAAGCTGGAAAATTGTTTCACTCCATCATTTGCCAGCTCTATTGCTCCAGAATATGTTTAGAAGATTATTTAAATTTGTTTCTGAGTGAAACTGAAACTATATATATACACACATGCATGTTGATAACTTGATCGCCTCCTTTTTGCTTTTCAAATAGGACCAAACATGTCACAACATTAATAGTGAATTCTATCACATACTACTTCTATGATGTTCAATATAGAAGTCTTTATCATCAATTGATTTTTTTTTAACCTTTTGAAACACAGAGAGGAAATGTCTAATCTCATTCACTCAAGTAGCCCTGTCCTGGTGTTTTGGCAGATTTATGAACAGCTCATAGTGAGAAATTAACATTTGAATTAAACTACTTGAAGACAACAGGAGATTATTCAATTTAACAGCTACTAAGTGGTGCTAATTGGTGGCTACAGATCTCAAGCTGAGTAAATTGTAGAATGGTGTACAAACAGAAAAAAAAAAAAAAAAAACTAAACTAAAAGTTAAAGTAGATGGGAAAATTGTTGATAACATTTCTTTTAAAAGCATATAGTGTTCCAATATCATTATTGCATGAAATGGAACATATAAAGTATATATAATCATATATATCATCTGTAATGAAAATAGTTTATGGGGCATGAGGAATTGTGAATCTGAATAAGTCACTTTGACTTTGACCTAGGGTTATGTTTTTCAAAAATGGTTGATGATTTGCCTTGAAAGAAGAGGATTACTATATTAGGACATCCAGGCTTCATATACTTATAAAAAGTGTATATGTATATTTATGTGTATATAAAAATTTGTGAAATGATCTAAATTTACAACACTTTCATATTCATCTTTACATTTCTATTTATACCTTCATCATATCTATATATATATATGATGTTGTGATGTTAGTAAATTTAGGGGCCTAAAATTTGCATAAAAACTGTGTACTTGTGACTTAAACAATTTTCCCACAACTAAATTGTATAAAAGGCAATATTCTAACCTGTCTTCTTAAGTATTCTACAGTGTCTCTAAAAATGTTCTGTATTATATTGAAAATATATATGCATGTAATAAAGACTTGATGATTTTCAGAGGCTTTCTGTGTATATGCATATATACATGCACACACCATATATGGAAATGTATATATGTTCATAATTATTTTTTAAATTTTTTAAATTAATTTTATAATTATAACTTTTTTGACAGTACATATGCATGGATAATTTTTATATTATCCCTTGCACTCACTTCTGTTCTGAATTTTCCCCTCCTTGCCTCCACCCCCTCCCCTAGATAGCAGGCAGTCACATATATGTTAAATATATTATAGTATATCCTAGATATAATATGTGTGTGCAGAACCAAATTTCTTTTTGCACAGGAAAAATTGTATTCAGAAGATAAAAATAACCTGGGAAGAAAAAAAATGCAAACAATTTACACTCATTTCCCAGTGTTCCTTCTCTGGGTGTACCTGATTCTGTCCATTATTGATCAATTGGAACTGTATTAGATCTTCTCTTTGTTGAAGATATCCACTTCCTTCAGAATACATTCTCATACGGAATTGTTGTTGAAGTGTATAAAGATCTCCTGGTTCTGCTCATTTCACTCAGCATCTGTTCATGTAAGTCTCTCCAAGCTTCTCTGTATTCATTATGCTGGTCATTTTTTACAGAACAATAATATTCCATAACATTCATATACCATAATTTACCCAACCATTCTCCAATTGAGGGAGTCTTTCCACAGCCCTTACAACATTGATCACTATTTTTTTCCTGTTATCTTAGCCAATCTGACAGGTGTTTAGTGGTATCTCAGAGTTGTCTTAATTTGCATTTCTCTGATAAATAATGATTTGGAACACTCTTTCATATGAGTGGAAAAGTTTCAATTTTATCATCTGAAAATTGTCTATTCATATACTTTGACCATTTATCAATTGGAGAATGGCTTGATTTTTTATAAATTAGAGTCAGTTGTTTATATATTTTGGAAATGAGGCCTTTATCAGAAACTTTTATTGTAAAAATGTTTTCCCAATTTGTTACTTCCCTTCTAATCTTGTTTGCATTCATTTTGTTTTTATTTTTTTTAACTTGATGTAATCAAAATTTTCTATTGTGTGATCAATAATGATCTCTAGTTCTCCTTTGGTCATAAATTCCTTCCTCCTGCACAAGTCTGAGAGGTAAACTATCCTATGTTCCTCTAATCTATTTATGATCTTATTTGTTATGCCAAAATCGTGGATCCATTTTGATCTTATCTTGATATATGGTGTTAAGTGTGGATCCACATCTAATTTCTGCCATACTAATTTCCAGTTTTCCTAACAGTTTTTTAAAATAATGAGTTGCTATCCCAAAATTTGATATCTTTGGGTTTGTCAAATACTAGATTGCTATAATTGTACACTATTTTGTCCTGTGAAGCTAACCTGTTCCACTGATGAACTTCTCTATTTCTTAGCTAATACCAAAAGATTTTGGAGACTGCTGCTTTATAATATAGTTTGAGATCAGGTACAGATAGGCCACCTTCATTTGATTTTTTTTTCATTGACCCTTTAAAATCTTTACCATTTGTTCTTCCATATGAACTTTGTTGTTATTATTTCTAGGTCATTAAAATAGTTTCTTGGGAGTGTGATTGGTATAGCACTAAATAAATATGTTAGTATTCTCATCTTTATTATATTCGCTCAGCCTAAATGTCTTTCCAATTATTTAAATCTGACTTTATATTGTGGCAAGTGTTTAATAATTTTGTTCATATATTTTTCTGTGTATAATGTCAAATATGTAGTGGGTTTGTTTTTTTTTTTTTTTTTTTGACATTGTCGCACATATCCTCGAATCTATTTAACATTAGATTTTTTTTTCAAAAATGTTAATTATAAAAAATATTTTCTAATCTTTGTACTTCCATTTTAACCTTGTTCCTTTTGTGTGTGTGTGTATGTCTGTGTAAAAACGTTTAAAATTTAATTTAATCAAAGTTGTCTATCTTGCATTTCATAATGTTTTCTATTTCTTCTTTTGTCATAAAGTCCTTCCTTCTCCAAAGTTTTGATAGGAAAACTATCCCTTGCTTTCCTAATTTGATTATGATATTACCCTTTAATACAAATCATGTGCCTCTTTTGACTCTATTTTGGTATGGCTTATGAGATGTATGCTTATGCCAAGTTTCTGGCATAGTCTTTTCCAGTTTTTCCAGCAAATTTTATGAAATAATGAGTAGTTATTGCAGAAACTGGAGTTTGGGAGCTTATCAAATATTAGATTACTATAGTCATTGGATATTGTGTCATGTGTTTTTAACCTATGCCATTAACTCACCACTTTATTTCTTAGCCAGTACTAAATGGTTTTGTTTATACATACATACATATATATATATATATATATATATATATATATATATATATATATATATATATATATATATATATATATATATATATATATATATAGTGTGTGTGTGTGTGTGTGTGTGTGAGTGTGTGTGTGTGCCATGGTCTGAAAAGGAATTATTGTCTATATCTATCTTTCTGCATTTGACTGTGAGATTTTTATGCCCTAATGCATAGTCATTTTTTTTTTTGGTAGGTGCCATGAACTTTGGAGAAAAGTACATTCCTCTCTGTCCTTATTCAGTTTTCCCCGGAGGTCTATTACATCTAGGTTTTCTATGATTTGTTTAATCTCGCTTGATTCTGACTTGTTTATTTTGATGTTAGATTTGTCTGATTCTAAGAGAGAAAAGTTGAGGTTCTTCACTAATATGATTTTGTTGTCTGTTTCTATCACTGGCTTAATATAATCTTTAAGAATTTGGATGCTCCTCGGCAATAAGAGCCGAGAAAGAGATTCAAGGAATTAGAGTAGGAAATGAGGAAATTAAACTATCACTTTTTGCAGATGACATGATGGTATACTTAGAGAACCCCAAAGACTCTGCTAAAAAGCTACTAGAAATAATTCAAAATTTCAGCAAAGTGGCAGGATACAAAATAAATCCACATAAATCCTCGGCATTTTTATATATCACTAACAAAATGCAACAGCAAGAGATACAAAGAGAAATTCCATTCCAAACAAATGTTGATAGTATAAAATATTTGGGAATCCATCTACCAAAGAAAAGTCAGGAATTATATGAGAAAAATTACAAAACACTTGCCACAAAAATAAAATCAGATTTAAATAATTGGAAAGACATTCAATGCTCTTGGATAGGCCGAGCGAATATAATAAAGATGACAATACTCCCCAAACTAATCTATTTATTTAGTGCTATACCAATCAGACTCCCAAGAAACTATTTTAATGACCTAGAAAAAATAACAACAAAATTCATATGGAAGAATAAAAGGTCAAGAATTGCAAGGGAACTAATGAAAAAAAACTCAGAGGAAGGTGGTCTAAGTGTACCTGATCTAAAGCTATATTATATAGCAGCAGTCACCAAAACCATTTGGTATTGGCTAAGAAATAGACCGGTAGATCAGTGGAACAGATTAGATACAAAGGACAAAAAAGGGTACATCTATAGCAATCTAATCTTTGATAAACCCAAAGATTCCAACATTAGGGATAAAAATTCATTATTCGGAAAAAACTGTTGGGAAAACTGGAAATTAGTATGGCAGAAATTAGATATGGATCCACACTTAACACCATATACCAAGATAAGATCAAAATGGGTCCATGATTTAGGCATAAAGAGGGAGATAATAAATAGATTAGAGGAACAGAGGATAATCTACCTCTCAGACTTGTGGAGGAGGAAGGAATTTATGACCAGAGGAGAACTAGAGATCATTATTGATCACAAAATAGAAGATTTTGATTACATCAAACTAAAAAGTTTCTGTACAAATAATACTAATGCAAACAAGATTAGAAGGGAAGTAACAAATTGGGAAAATATTTTTAAAAACAAAGGTTCTGACAAAGGTCTCATTTCCAAAATATATAAAGAACTGACCATAATTTATAAGAAACCAAACCATTCTCCAATTGATAAATGGTCAAAGGATATGAACAGACAATTCTCAGAGGAAGAAATTGAAACTATATCCACTCACATGAAAGAGTGTTCCAAATCACTACTGATCAGAGAAATGCAAATTAAGACCACTCTGAGATACCACTACACACCTGTCAGATTGGCTAAGATGACAGGAACAAATAATGACAAATGTTGGAGGGGATATGGGGAAATTGGGACACTAATACATTGCTGGTGGAGTTGTGAAAGAATCCAGCCATTCTGGAGAGCAATCTGGAATTATGCCCAAAAAGTTATCAAACTGTGCATACCCTTTGACCCAGCAGCGCTACTACTGGGATTATATCCCAAAGAAATACTAAAGAGCGGAAAGAGACATATATGTGCCAAAATGTTTGTGGCAGCTCTTTTTGTTGTAGCTAGAAACTGGAAGATGAATGGATATCCATCAGTTGGAGAATGGTTGGGTAAATTGTGGTATATGAAAGTTATGGAATATTATTGCTCGGTAAGAAATGACCAGCAGGAGGAATACAGAGAGGGTTGGAGAGACTTAAATTAACTGATGCTGAGTGAAATGAGCAGAACCAGAAGATCACTGTATACTTCAACAACGATACTGTATGAGGATGTATTTTGATGGAAGTGGAAATCTTCAACATAAAGAAGATCCAACTCACTTCCAGTTGATCAATGATGGACAGAGGTAGATACACCCAGAGAAGAAACACTGGGAGGGGAATGTAAATTGTTAGCACTAATATCTGTCTGCCCAGGTTGCATGTACCTTCGGATTCTAATGTTTATTGTGCAACAAGAAAATGATATTCACACACATGTATTGTACTTAGACTATATTGTAACACATGTAAAATGTATGGTATTGCCTGTCGTCGGGGGGAGGGAATAAGGAAGGGGGGGTAATTTGGAAAAATGAATACAAGGGATAATATTATAATATATATATATATATAATTAAAAAAAAAAAAAAAGAATTTGGATGCTCTACCAATTTGTATATATGAATTTAGTATCATTACTACATCATTGTTTATGATACCTTAAACAAAATGGAGTTTCCTTTCTTATGTCTTTTAATGAGATCTCTTTTTATATCTCTTTTACCTGAGGTGAAAATTACTACCCTGCTTATTTTGCTTTATCTGAAACATAATGAATTCTGCTCTGGTCTTTTGCCTTTACTCTGTATATATCTCTGTTTCAAATGTGTTTCTTGTAAACACCATATTGTAGGATCCTATTTTTAATACATTCTCGTATTTTGATTACATAGTTATTTTTTTTAAAAAACAAAACCAATGTAGACAAGATTAAAAAAGGACATGATAAACTAGGAAACATTTTTTTTTGCATCTAAACATTGCAATAAATCTCTAAATCTCATATAAAAAATATAGCGAAGTGACTCAAATTTGTAAACATTCAAATGATTCTCCACTTGTATCAAGTGACCATTTATCATGGTCAAAGGATATGAACTGAAAATTTTCAGATGAAGAAATTGAAATTATTTCTAGTCATATGAATAAATGCTCTAAATAACTATTGACCAGACAAATGCAAATTAAGGCAAATTGAGATACCACTACATATCTCTCAGATTGGCAAAAGTGACAAGAAAGGTAATGAATGTTGGAAGGCATATGGGAAAATTGGTAGACTAATACATTGTTGGTGAAGTTATGAACTGATCTATTTTGAGAACTTTTTGGAACTATGCTTTAAGTGCTCTCAAACTGTGCATATGTTTTGATCTAATTGTTTCTATGGGAATTACATGAACTGTTAAGTGAAGTGAGTAGAACTAATGGAAAGTTGTACACAGCAAAAGCAAAATTATATGATGGTCAATTTTTATAGAGGTGGCTGTTTTCAACAGAAAGGTGATTCAGGCCAGCTCCTATGTTGTTTTGATGAAGAGAGCCATCTGCACCCAAAGAAGACCTGAATGTGGACCACTTCTTTTACTGATGTTCGCTTGCTTTTTTTTTTTTTCTCATTTTGTTTTCTTTCTGATCTGATTTTTCTTGTGCAGCATGATAATTGTGTAAATATGCATAGAAGAATTGCACATGTTTAACATATACTGAATTATTTGCCACCTAGGGGAAGGGTTAAGATGAAGGGAGGGAAAATTTGGAACAAAAGATTTTGTAAGGGTGAATATTGAAAAGTTATCTGTGCATATGTTTTAAAAAAAGCTTTATTATTTTTTAAAGAACAAAAAAGAGGAAAGTATCAAGTTTCTTAGGTTGAATTTTATCTCAGGTCCTTCTTATTCCAGGGCCACTACTCTATCTACTGTGCTACCTACTTGCCCCCATATATAGAAGTAATTGACTTTACACAACAGAAAAGGCATTTAATCCTCCAAATATCATGCACATTGATGTTAATGATAACTTTCTGAAATGAATATTTGTTAGTTATGTTTTATTTAGAAAACAATATGAATATGCTTAAATTATTTAACTACTTAATGATTTATTCATATGTAAGAATAGCATAATTGATTATAAATATAACACAATTTTATCAGTTTGTGAATAATACACATACTTATAATTATAAATATGCTTATAAGATAAAACAATTTACATATGTTATATATTAAATATATATATATATATATAGACATATATATATACATTTTAAACACACAAATATAAACATGTAAATATAATAATAAGTATATGCACTCTGAAATATACACATAATACTAAAAAAGTAACATTGGTTCATGATTCAAAACACTGATTACAAATATACCATGTAGTAGTTGAGTCACAAAATTGAATAATTCAGTTATGTGCTACAATAAAATAAATGCTGGATCTGGATTCAGACAACATGGTTTACAATCCTGGCCTTCCCATTGATTAACTATGTAATACAGAACAAATAATAATCTTTATCTGTTCCTCAGTTTCTTGATTCATAAAATGAGTGCATTAGACTAGATAATATATACCTTTTCCACTTCTATCTACGATCCCATAAGTGAAGTACATCTATAATGTTAGAATACATTTAGATGATGTTCTCATAAAATGAATTACTGTCCTTTTCCTTTAAGCATTTCCTAAACTTCTTCTTTCTCCATCTCCAATACCTCCAAGAGAATAATTTCTTATATTTAAATATAGGAAAAAAATAAATCAAACCAAACCAGCACATCAAAAATAATATGTAATGTTCCCCATCCCCATGTCTGCTTATGAGAAGGAAATGGTTTCTTCTCTTCTTGTCCTTGATAAGTCTAAGATTTTTTCATTATATTTTGACAGCATTTATTTGTTACTATTGTTGTTGTGAGTCTTTCCATTTATGTGCCTTTAGTTATTGAGTATAATGTTTTCCAGGTTTACCTTTTTTTTTTTTCAGTTTATATCTGTCAAAGCATATCTTTCAACAATTCTCCATTGTCATCATATTTGCTATTTTTTATAACAGTGACATTCAATTACATTGATTTTACAAACTTTATGTAGCTGTTTCTTAATAGATTGAAAATATTTATCCCCAAAAAGTGCTTTTAGAATAAACTTTATGTTTATGTATATGTATCCTTTTTCTAAATAATCTTCTTTAGAGTATATAGAAATTTTTATTGCTCCATTTCCATAATTTCAAATTATGTTCCAGAGTGGTTAGATCAATTTATTGCTCTAATACTGATACATCATAGCATTATTCTTTCTATAATAAATCCAACTTTAATTTTCATGATTTTGTTTCTTGCTTAATTTTTGGCTAATTGCTGAAAGATCAGGGTGGTTTTGATTTATGTTTCATTTATTATTAGTTGTTAATGGTGTATCATTTAAAAAAAATACAATTCTATTGAGAAATGTTAATTTATGCCTTTTAATCATTTATCTATTGGAGAGGTAATTTGATATGATATATTTATGTAATATGCATATATATTTTTTATGGTTTCGTATTTAGAGTTAAAAGATGTTGATTGGAAATAAAACTTTAAAATCACCTTATTTATGCTCCTCATTTTAAGGATCAATAACCATATTTGTCTATTATGTTTTGACTGACATAAGTTGATGAAACTCTAGACAATCATATAAGTGAAATTGTTCCTGTGTTTTTTTTTAATAAAATATTTTCTTTGGGAAGATAATTCATAAAAAAACTTTTAAAAAGGAAAGTTATACAATATTGCAAAGAAAAATAGATTTCAAGTCATCCACAACTATAAAACAAATGTGGTCATTAAAATAGAAAAATCCCTCTGTTGTCAGTGATGCTTTTAAATTATTTATTTTATTCCAGTACATCCAGCATATCTAGTAGGGAGGAAAACATGATAGTTTGGAATCCTGCAGGGAAGAGCATATATTCAGGATCATGCTCACAGCTGGCTATAAGCGTATTTCTATGGCTACAACCTGATCCTAACATAAAAGTGTTTTATATCATATTATATTTCTAGAAAAAAAAAACAAAACAAAACTACATGGAATACTTTAAAAAAATCATTGATTACACATGATGTGTCAAAATTTATTCCCTATCCATGTAGAGTACAAATACCATTTCACTCAGAAATTTCAAAATTTTCTCTTTACACTGAAGCATATAAAATTTCTCTCACAAAATGAAACAGAAATCTTTGAAATATATTTAAAGTATATTGATGAATAATATGAATCGTTATGATGATATTTGAAATATATGTAGTAGCTTATCACATATATATATATATATGTATACATATATATTATTTTATTTTCACAAAAACCTGTTATGATTACCAAATATATCAAACTTTGTTGGGAAGTAAAGGCAAGTGAAATAAGCATGAGTTATATTTAATATGCCATAATTATACTTCCTTAGGATAACCAGAACTTGATCCATTAGTTTTGGATGGGCTGAAGAAAATCTGGTCAATTACTAAAGTTTTTTGTTTGTTTGTTTTTTTGTCTTAAGTTAAATGAAAAGTATATTCTCTTAAAATTATCAAAGTCCTAAGAAGTATATGATACAAATTTGGGGGAATAGGATAAGTCAGAGAACTAAAGTGCTTCTTCCACCACACCTTTGCCAGAAACAACATTCTTGTAATTTCACTATAAAAAGAATTCACTTGTGAGATATATTGTTAATTTGGTAATTTCATGTAACTTATAATGATGTATCCATCTGAGGATCAAGATTAGGAAAGTTTTGAGAATTAAGATTTTTAATCTTAAAGAATATTTTAAGGGATTTTATTTTCAAATATTCTCCAAATTTAAAAGATGCCAAAAATATGGAAAATATAAAAATGATACTATATAAAAATCAAGGGAAAGACAGCTATTATGACTTTAATTGAGACCAACTTCTATCTCCATTTCCCTCTCAATGAGATTACCCACTTATTTTCATGAATAAATATATTAATGACTCTTTAAGTCTAGTCTTTCAACAAATCTTACATTCTCTAATTTCATCTAGACCATCTTTTCTATCCTGTCCTCTGGAATAGTGTGACAGGCTTCATCAAATGGTCTGATATTATGTCTAGAACTTTTTTTTGTTGTTCTAATTTGTTAACATTCTAGAAACTGTCAAATAAAAAGAGCGGTTTTGGATGTTCTTCATGAAATCATACTAGGCTTTAGGGATTGCACCTCTCTTTAAATGCTCATAAGACATGACTTCAATATTCTGGTATTAACGTCTTTTCTAGAAATACAAGTCAAACTCACAGTCTTCTAGTTTATAGAAATAACCATAGAATATGACAGAGGAAACTTCAGCAACTGGTTATTATTTTGGGGAAAGTTTTGTTTGTTTGTTTTCTTTTAACTTTTTGCTTTCCTGACATAGAATCAATCTACCTTTGTATGGCTTGCAACGCTGGCTTCTGATTCTGCCTTCTAGATCAAAACATAACAATTGTAATGTCTGTCTTCTTCATATTTCAGTATTTCACTTTAAGACAGCTCTTTCATCGCCCCCATCCTCTACAGTTTCTCATCTCTGAGATAAATAGCCACATTTCCCTCCCTAAAAATCCGTACCTGATGTGAACTCAGGAACCTTTATCATCTTGGATTTCCTTTTCTGGATTCACTATAGTTTTATCATGATCTCTATTAAATCATAGCAAGTAGAATTAATCAGATGGTTTCAATGAGATCCAGTGAGTTCAGAGTCCAGAGAAATACCTGCTTTCATGTTCCTAGAAGCTGCGTCTCAGAAAAAATACAAGATCTTGTAACTTATCATATTCCTGAGGAGTATTATATTTGCAACTTATTATAAAATCCATATACCAAATTTCTTATTTGAATATTTCATTTAGATGCATATCCCCATAAAAATGATATGGCTAAACAAATACCCTGAAAAAAGAAGAAATTTGCAAATTATATTCATAATATATTATGACATGGAGTTTGACAGGCAGCTCATTGCATTAGTTTGTTACATCCAATAATATGACACAAAGATACAGACACACACATAATGTTCATCTGATGCATTGGAAGGAGGGATCTTAGAATATCTACTACATTCTGGCTCTGAAGACTAGTGTACTTTTCCTAATTCACTCTCATTTTTTTTTATTTGAAACTCTAGTGCAGAGTTTTGGAAACATAGTTCTTACAAGGGCACGTAGGTGATGTAATGGATAGAGCATCAAGACTGAAGTCAGGAAGACCTGAGTTGAAATTCAGCCTCAGATACTCAAAAACTGTGTGACCCTAGGAAATCATCTAACTTTGTCTCCATTTCTTTATTTTTAAAATAAACTGGAGAAAGAAAAGGCAAATCACTCCAGTATCTTTTCCAAGAAAACCCCAAATACAGTTACAAAGTGTTAGACACAACTGAAATAATTCATTATTACCATCATTATCCCCAACAACAGAGCAACAGTAAAAAGTGCTTAGCTAGGTAACAGAACAACTTGCTAACATTGTATAAAAGCACTTTCCCTGTAATCAGAAAGACTATAGTTCAATTGTGACATTGGACACTTAATAGTTACATATCCTCATGCAAAATTATTTAGCTCATGTCTACATAAAATTGGAGAAGGAAATAGAAAATCATTCCAGTATTCTTGCCAAGAAAAGCCCATAGACAGTCCACAGAGTCACAAAGAGGCACATGTGACTGAATGACTAAACAATAACTATATATATATATATAGGCCATACCAGATAATGTATAATGTCCAGGCCATATCTTCCCTGCCTTTTGTTTTTGAATGGCTCACGAGCTAAAATTTTACAATTAAAAATAAAGTTTTTGCTATTTCTGCAGTTAGTTCAGGAGAGTCATTAATCTATGTAAAATGCAAGTTTATGGAGAATTGTCCCTAGAGTTCTAGTAGAAGGCATAAAGAGGATAAAAAAGCATTTTCTTCTTTCTTTATTCCATCTTTTGTGTCAGTGAAGGTAGTTATTCAGTAGTGAACACAACATTCAATAGTTGAGTAGTTCAGAAAATTGCTTAATTTGAAATATGGATGAAATAGAGAGAAAGATTATCTAGAAAGACCCAGAATGATAAAGGCAATATTTAAGACAGAAAGGAGTTTCAAAAGGCAAGGTTTGCTTTGAAGACAGATAATGGAATTTGGGATTACAGAAAGAATGAACATTGTCATTTATAAAGTAATATTAAAAGAGGAACTAATTCAGAGTGCCTGACTGACCCATACAACTGAAATGCTACAACCATAAGGGAGCATGAAAAACACTCTAGAAAAAGTGAAATTATATTATGGGTGGATAACATTACAAGTGTGAGTTGCCTTGGTGTAATGTTTTTGACTCATTGCCATTGTAATCTGTTGTGTTCACATTTCTCATGGATCCTTAGTATATTTATGGGGGAATGCTTCAGGTTTATAGCAGTTGGGAGTGTTTTGTAGCTATTTTGCATACTATGTTATTTTAGTACATACATGCTATTGGTTTGAACAAATTGCATTTACCCTGTACTATTAAAATTTAGCTCATTTCTAGGAATCATTATTTGTAATTTTAGGAATATAGTCCAACAAATTACCTTGAAACTTGGAATCAATCACTTCCTGAGGATTTGGATGAGGGTCACATTAAGGGAGTGATACAAACATGCATACATAAACACCGATTATTGCATTTCACACCTGCACACATATGTATATGCATGTGCATACATATGCATATTGTATGACAATTATATGTGTATGTTCCAGAAAGACACTGTGTAGATCACCTATGCAGATGTGAGCTGTGTCACACACATAAACATGTGCACATACATATGAATTTATTTGTCTCACATACTGAGAATTATGGATAGATTATAGGTAGTTTAGGAACTGTACTATTATTCCCAAAATATTTAAAAAATGACGAGAAGACTTCTAACACTTTGGGTTTTCTCCATCTTTGATGGATTAAGGTAAAACATGTTGCAGGAATCCCACAGGATGAGAGCAAAGTCATTGTCACTGACATTCACAAGAAAAGTACCTATATTGGTGAAATAAATTCATCAAAATGATTTTATTTTCAAAAGTATGATCCTTAGAAGCAAACTATCTAAAAAGTAAATCTGAGTGTATTCTAAGTTCCTTGGATTTTCCATTAGACATTGTGGACATACACACACAGACACACACACACACATACACACACACACGCGCACACATACACATACAGATCATCCCCTACCTCTCATTTCATAATTGGTCTATTATTCCTCTCCTTTTTTCCTTCTCTCTTGGCATCTTTCCTTCCTTTTTTCTAATCTTTCCACTCTTTTAACATATTTACTGAGGGAATAATTTATCCATAATATAATTTCTGGTACAATTCTTCTCTTTGCTTTTCCATCTACTTCCTTTTTTCCAATCACATAGACCATAGATTGGTATATGGGGGCAAAGTGAAGTAGACATAATGCAGTCTTGATTAACTCCCAACTCTAGTTCAATCATAAAGATACATTATGAAGCATGAATAAAAGATGGTGATTATATTTTGTGATTTAAAAAATAAAGTAAAATAAGTTTGAAGAGAAAATATACCATCAACTACTAGTGTGCCTAATAAACAGCATCTGATCTGTCTACAGACTATACTCTGTACCTGTCACTTTATTTCAATTAATGTGGAAAGCAAATCCATTAGAAACATGGACACAGGATAATTAAAAACCATCAGGCATATTTCATTTACTTCCTATCTCTAATTGTTATTGGTTCTATATTTGCCTCATCAAGTTAATAACAACAGTCCTTAATGCTAATTTTCCTTTGTCTAGCATACTTGTTGAAGAGTCTGGCACCAAAGTAGTGCCTGTGATATTATTAAGTAAGCCGTCAAATATTTAAAAAAAAAAGAAAAATTTTATTAACATTTATGGGAAAATACTATCATTCGTTAGAAACATTTATAATTCACTTTGTTGTTGTTCAGTCATTCAATTATGTCTATTTGTGACTGTAGAACATGTTGCCAGATTCAGACATGAAACAGTCATTTTCCAATGTCATACATTTTAATACACTTTAAGGGGTTTTCTTGAGAAAGTTACTGAAATAATACTCAATTTCCTTTTCCAATGGATCACCTTTTGCCAGAACTCTATACTATAATATGTTTGTCTTTGGTAACCCTGAATAGCACAGTTTGTGATTTCAATTAATTATGCCAGCTTCTTCTCCCTAAAAATGCAGGGTTCTAGGAAGGGCTGCAACAACATAACCTCTTTAGACAACAGGTGGTGTTGCTTATTTGTAAAGGTACTTATTAAAATTACTCTTATTAAATTAAGAAAATATAAAAACTTAAAATAAGAGATATTTGGAAATATCAAATTCTGCTCATTTATTTTAAATTTTACAACTATTTTCCAAATAGAACACTTCTATTCTGAAGATTTAAGACATAAATATTCAATTGTTTTAAGCAGCCAATTGATGGATTGTTTCCATGACAATTTGTAATAACAAAAAATAAAGAAAATATCCAAACTAGAAATTCTTTTATGGCTTGTGACATTGCAACTTATATAATCATTTCCTAGAGTTCCAAAGGATTATGGTATGGTTCAATTAAATTCTATTTTGAAAGACAGAATATATGGATATTGAGTATGGACTGCTTTATTATTTAAGTTGATCATTTATTACTTATGTATTAAAATGTATCTAAACATCATGCTAACATTTTCCTTAGGTAAAAATTGTGAAAAGAGACAATAATACCACATTTATTTTAAATTAAGTCACTTGATTGATAGATGAGGAAAACAAGACCCAATTAGATTAAGGATGTGTCTATGGTATTAAAAATAGTTGGACCCAGGTATTTGGATATTAAATCCAAATACAATAAATTTTAATGTATCAGTATCTAAAGGATTCTGTCTTCTCTTAATGTTTCCTTAATCCCACATGAAATAGCATTGTATAATTTAAAACCAAACAGCTAAAATTAAATTTAAAAATCTGCCAAAAAGTATATATGTTAATGCTTCTACAAATTCTCTACAGTTAAAGCTTTAACTCCTTACTCAAACCTGATAGACTGGTTTTTTTTCTAACACTTATTCTTATAGAGATTTGAGTTCCATTTTTTCCTTTTTCTCTCCTACCTCACCAAGAAAGCCTTGCAATTAGATATAGTCTATACATGTACAATCAATTTTCAAAATATTTCCATATGAATCATTTTAGTAAGGAAGGATCCCAACAAAAGGGGAAAACATAAAAAAGCAAAGCAAAAAAACAAGACAACAAAAAGTGAAAACAGTATGCTTTAATCCACATTCAGTATGTCTCCTTAGCTATTTCTCCAGATGCAAATGGCAATTTTCATAAAAAAATCTATAGGAATTATTTTGGATCTCTGTATTACTGAGAAAACCTATATGGTAAGTACATCCATCTCTCTCTCTCTCTCTCTCTCTCTCTCTCTCTCTCTCTCTCTCTCTCTCTCTCTCTCTCGATATAGATATATAAACATACATACATATATACATGTGTGGTATTTATGACATCTGAGATAGCCTTGAAAGAACTCAAGAGTCAGAATGAAATATGGATGATATGTCATGAATAACCAATAGTGTTAGTAAAAGAATAGAATTGGAGAAAAGTGGGATTATTATAGTTATATTAGAGTTTAGATCCTACCAAAGATAAAAACATGAAATAAGACTAGAAAATCTGATCAATTACAAAATGCAGAAAACCTTGTGTAGTAGTAAAAAATTAAACAATAATTGAAAACTTTTGATGCTGCAGGATGACATCACTAGAATGTGCCTATAGAAAATAATCTTAATGTGGACATTAAAATGAATTTTGAAGAGTGAAAAACATGGAAGATAAGAAAACGAATTTATGCATTTCACTAATACAGACAGATGAATTTGAATGCCTGACTGAAGGTTTTACTAATGGAAATTCTCTCATCAGGCAAATTTTCTCTCCAGTTTCAGTTTTTTCTTTCAGTTTTAATATTCAGTTAACATTATGGATGCCAGAATCTACAAATAGAACTCAAAAGACTGGTTTCTTAAAAACTAATAAGATTCAAGTATACTTTTTGTCTACTTGATTAAAGGGAGATTTTGACAAATTATTATCTCCTTTGGAAGTTGTTTCAAAGAAAAGCCCAAAGGAAAGAGTTCTAGAATCTAACCCTGAATGGCAATTTCCTCTGAAGTATGCCTTTTTGAGATAGAAGAGAAAGATAAAGAAAGTTTACAGTACCAGAAACCCAAAGAGGCACTAAAGTCAGGACACAAAAGTCTTTAATATCACTTTCTCCTAGTTCTGTGAAGTTTTTTTGTTTTTGTTTTTTTTTGTTTTTTGTTTTTGTTTTTTTGTTTGTTTGTTTTTTTTTTTTTTTGATATAATGCAAGAGAGTACTTTTCTGCACTCAATAGAACATTGAGGCAAGTTTAGAATAGTAGGAGGCAAAGCAAATAGAATTACTTTAATTACTTGTGGGCTACCACAAATTCTTCATGATTTTTTGATAGATCTTTATGTGCTCCTCTGAGTCCTTTCTGTTTTATCTATTTTCTGTCAGGTCTAATTAATATCTGTCCTAGACTAATAAGCGGGTTTATTACTTTGAGTTGTTGGAACGGATTTAGGGACCCTTTTTATCTACATTTGTGGAAACCTAGATATTTCCCTGAGTAACTCTTTGGTAGGAAGAATAATGGGCGAAAGAATGGCAATTATTGCATGAACTCCCAAAATCAAACTTTGACTGTGTGATCTTAGGATTTAGAAGTGACAAGCCTTTCATAAATTCATATATTTTGTATGAACTTAGGTATATATATGTTGCTTCCACATTAGAAGTTCCTCGAGGACAAGGACTATGCTGTTTTTGTTTTTGTTTTTGTTTTTCATTTTGTTATTAATAGTGGGTTAATTCATAAATGCTTGTGAAAGTTGAAGTTGTGGAATTTAATGGGCAGAAACATTGATTTTCAAACATGTATAAAATCTATTTTAAAAATATGAGATAAGGAAAGATGCAAGGACAAATAGTTATTAAAAATTAATCATTTGACATCTAATTTTCCTTATATGAAAATTGCAGTCATTAATAGTATACAAGTTCCACAACTATTTTGTGAACAAATAATTCACATATAATATTTTGTAAAACATTAGGCACAATATAGATATTAGCTACTGTAATTAGTAACATGCATTATTTTAAAATGTGTACATGATTTTATAAACATAAATATGTGAGCATTCAAACAAGTACATTTGCCTATATAAAATAAATACAAATCTGTATATTTGTATATTTATATATATATATATATATATATATATATATATATTTACATGTGCAAATGGAGAGAGAATCATAATACTCTTAAATAAAATGAAAATGGAACTAAATAGCTGAGTTTTTACTGAATTTTAGAATATATACATATATTAACATATATGAGTTTCTCAAATTATAAAAAAGACATTTATAAGCTACCTTATAATCGTTTTATTATATTTGAAAAATATAGGAAATCTTTTTTTCTGAAAATAAATGTTATAACAATATTAAAAACAAAAGATCTGAAATTTCTTCCCACAATGTCTGTTGAATATAGTAAATTTGAGTGGGTATATGACATTATTTCTAAAATCCAACTGATAGACCCATTCTATAACAGTGGAATTCTAGATCTGATGCCATTAAAAGGAGAGCAATACCAGAAACTGAATTGTAGGTAGCCAGTATAGACCTGGAAGCAGAAGGCAACTGAGGCTGTATAGCTTTGACAGTTCTAGATTTAGTGGATAAAATTGAAAAGCATTTTATAATTCTGTGAAATCAAAAAAAGTAACTATAGACTGTAAGGATTTTTTTGTTTTCTTCCATCTTTTTTTCTGCCCCTACTCTGATCATGAGTCTTCTTTTCCAAAGTTTCCAGGTGCTGTTAACAGAAATTTTCAGTTACTAAGTATTTAAGAGATTAATTCTGCCTACTGTATTAACAGTAATCTGCTGACGAGTCATTAAGTCTTTATCATGAAGTTATTATAATATCCACCAGAAAAAGGTTTGTAATAAGCACTCTCTAGCTCTTTAAAGCACCAAATATATTTATATCATTACAGTCTGTGAGGAAGGTAGAGTCAGCCCCATTGTTAGATTAGAGAACTAAGGCCTTAAAGAAGCAAAATGATTTGAACATAGTTAAACCACTAGTGACAGAATTTGAATTTAAATATTGGATAATTTCTATCAGATATGTTCATATTATATATTGAAATGACTGAACAAGAAAACATTTACCTTTACCTCAGCTACTGAGATACAATATGTCATAATCTATAGTGAGTTGTGTTTTGAGTCGAGAAGAACAGGAATAACGTTTAGCATTTAACAAAAACTTATCATATGACCATAAGCAAATCAGAAAACCCTACAAAATTCAGGAAACTTTTTAAATATTAAAAATGCTTAGCATTAATACATACTAGTAGTTCCTTACCCAGATGAAATTATTAATCTAGTTAAAACAAACAACATAATAAAGGAGATGAAACAGACAGGTTAATATGTTATCTTTCCAAATTCAAATGTGACTAGTAAATAATTTTCTTAAAATAGTATTATTATATTGTAAAAATCTAGGAAATAATTTTTTCTGAAAATAAATGTTATGATAATATTAAAAACAAAACATCTGAAATTCCTTCCCACAATGTCTGTGGGGAGAAAAAAAAGCTTATTGGGACTATTAGTGTTAATAATGAAGCCCAGGATCAGGTCTCTGAAAATACAGAGTGGCTCACTTTCCTAAATTGTAGCTGCAGCCTTGAGATGTCTCAGCACTGTATGGATTGCTGTGGTTGCTAAGGCCTCCGGGTATCACTAATCCTAAATCATAATCTTTTAACTTGTGGTCTACAGGATCCCTGTCCTGATGACAATTAACTGAACAAGGTTAAATTCTTGAGAGGCCATCAATTCTCAAGGTACGAATACATTTGTAATTGAAGAAAGAAAGTGTTTTTTACTGTGTTTTTGGGTGGGTAACTTTTTTTTTTTTTTTAAGCCAAGGCAAGAATAAGTCTTTGAAAATGAAAATGATAGCTTCAATATTATGGAAACTTTGTTTACTAGTATATTGAGTTTCAGCTTATTTTAGGATAGGTCAAAGGATAAGCTGTGTATTCTCATTTCCTATCCATGACTCCCATTAACATCCAAAGTGTTAACTTTGTTTGTCTAGTTTTGCTTTTTAAAAAATGAAACTGATTTCCAATTGTAAGGCATCCAAACGATGGCTTTTGCTGTCACATCCCATATATGTGCATACATATATGTATATATAGTTATGTTGTCTCTTCCAAATAAATTCTTCTTGATTCATCTTTCATCCTTAAAGAGAAATCTGACCTATTTGTAATCATAAGGCTGATGTACATTAGACTACAAGATCAAAAAAAGATTTATGGTTGAAAGTGACCTCAGTGCCCATCTAGTTTGACCCATTTCTTAAAGATGAGAAAACTGAGGCTCAAAAATTAAGTGGCTTATCTTGTGACACAGATATAAGTATTAGAAATTATTTTTAAGTAGCAGAAATATTGTTTGAACTCCAGTATTTATTAGCAAGGACAATTTCTTTTTTCTCCAGAATTGTTAGATCCAACTAAATTATCTCCAAATTCTCAGCCCTGTCAAGTCTAAGTGAAAGAGTCAACTGGTGTCAAATAAGTGAGTTATAAAAATTAACATTATCTATTAAATAAGAGGAATCCAGTTTAAAAGTGGAACTTACAAACAAATTGAATTGATCTGAACAAATTAACAGAAGTTTTCCTCCCCCGCCACTTAGTCCTAACTCACTTAAGAATCCAATATTTTTCTGCAAGACAGAATTGCAATAGTCCATCTCTATTAGATACTCCTATTTTCAAACTAGCAATACCCCCAAAACCGAACTCAGAGGAAGTCCTTGACATCAGAATGTTTTTTTTTTTAATTTATTTTAATTTTATTTATAATTTTGACAGTATATATGCATGAGTAATTTTTTTATAACATTATCCCTTCTATTCATTCTTCCAAATTATACCCTCCTTCCCTCTACATTCTCCCCTTGATGACAGGCAATCCCATACATTTTACATGTGGTACAATATAACCTAGATACAATATATGTGTGTAAATACCATTTTCTTGTTGCACATTAAGTATTAGATTCCGAAGGTATAAGTAACCTGGGTAGATAGACAGTAGTGCTAACAATTTACATTCAGTTCCCAGTGTTCCTTCTCTGGGTGTAGTTGTTTCTGTCCATCATTGATCAACTGTAAGTGAGTTGGATCTTCTTTATGTTGAAGATATCCACTTCCATCAGAATATATCTTCATACAACATTGGAGTGTACAGCAATCTTCTGGTTCTATTCATTTCACTCAGTGTCAGTTGATGTAAGTCTCTCCAAGACTCTCTGTATTCCTCCTGCTGGTCATTTCTTACAGAGAAATAATATTCTGTAACCTTCATATACGATAATTTGCCCAACCATTCTCCAATTGATGGACATCCATTCATCTTCCAGTTTCTAGCCACTACGAAAAGAGCTGCCACAAACATTTTGGCACATACAGGTCCCTTTCCCCTCCTCAGTATTTCTTTGGGATATAAGCCCAATAGCAGCAATGCTAGAACTAAGGGTATGCACACTTTGATAACGTTTTGGGCATAGTTCCAAATTACTCTCCAGAATGGTTGGATTCTTTCACAACTCCACCAGCAATGTATTAGTGTCCCAGCTTTCTCCTATCTCCTCCAAAATTCATCGTTATTTGTTCCTGTCGCCTTAGCCAGTTTGACAGGTGTGTAGTGGTATCTCAGAGTTGTCTTAATTTACATTTCTCTGATCAGCAGTGATTTGGAACACTTTCATATGAGTGGATATAATTTCAATTTCATCATCTTAGAATTGTCTGTTCATATCCTTTGACCACTTATCAATTGGAGAATAGTTTGATTTCTTATAAATTAGGGTCAGTTCTCTATATATTTTGGAAATGAGACCTTTATCAGAACCTTTAACTGTAAAAATGTTTTCCCAATTTGTTACTTCCCTTCTAATCTTGTTTGCATTAGTATTGTTTGTACAGAAACTTTTTAGGTTGATATAATCAAAATCTTCTATTTTGTGATCAATAATGATCTTTAGTTCTCCTCTACTCATAAATTCCTTCTTCCCCCACAGGTCTGAGAGGTAGATTGCTCTCTGTTCCTCAAATCTATTTATGATCTCATTCTTTATCCCTAATTCATGGACCCATTTTGATCTTATCTTGGTATATGGTGTTAAGTGTGGATCCATATCTAATTTCTGCCATACTAATTTCCAGTTTTCTCAACAGTTTTTTTTTTTCTCCATATAATGAATTTTTATCCCTAATGCTGGTATCTTTGGGTTTGTCAAAGACTAGATTGCTATAGATGTACCCTTTTTTGTCCTTTGTACCTAATCTGTTCCACTGATCGACTGGTCTATTTCTTAATCAATACTAAATGGTTTTGGTGACTGCTGCTATATAATATAGCTTTAGATCAGGTACACTTAGACCACTTTCCTCTGACTTTTTTTTTTCATTAATTCCCTTGCAATTTTCGACCTTTTTTTCTTCCATATGAATTTTGTTGTTATTTTTTTCTAGGTCATTAAAATAGTTTGTTGGGAGTCTGATTGGTAAAGCACTGAATAAATAGAGTAGTTTGGGGAGTATTGTCATCTTTATTATGTTCGCTCAGCCTGTCCAAGAGCACTGAATGTCTTAGCAATTATTTAAATCTGAATTGATTTTTGTGGCAAGTGTTTTGTAATTTTTCTCATATAATTCCTGACTATTCTTTGGTAGATGGATTCCCAAATATTTTATACTCTCAACATTTGTTTGGAATGGAATTTCTCTTTGTATCTCTTGTTGTTTCATTTTGTTAGTGATATTTAAAAATGCTGAGGATTTATGTGGATTTATTTTGTATCCTGCAACTTTGCTAAAATTCTGAATTATTTCTAATAGCTTTTTAGCAGAGTCTTTGGGGTTAATCTGCAAGGAATAATAGTTTGATTTCCTCATTTCCTACTCTACTTACTTGAATCTCTTTCTCAGCTCTTATTGCCGAGGCTAGCGTTTCTAGTACTATATTGAATAGTAATGGTGATAGTGGGCAACCTTGTTTCACTCTTAATCTTACAGGGAAATGTTCCAGTTTATTTCTATTGCATATTATACTTACTGACGGTTGTAAATATATGCTCCTGATTATTCAAAGGAATAGTCCATTTATTCCTATATTCTCCAGAGTTTTTAGTAGGAATGGATGTTGAATTTTATCAAATGCTTTTTCTGCATCTATTGAGATGATCATATGGTTTTTTTATTAATTTGATTATTAATATGCTCAATTATACTAATAGTTTTCCTAACATTAAACCAGCCCTGCATTCCTGGTATAAATCCTACTTGATCATAGTGTTTTATCCTGGAGATGATTTTCTGAAGTCTTTTTGCTAATATCTTATTTAAGATTTTATCATCAATATTCATTAAGGAAACTGGTCTATAATTTTCTTTCTCCGTTTTCGATCTACCTGGTTTAGGTATCAGTACCATGTCTGTGTTATAAAAGGAGTTTGGTAGGACTCCTTCATCTCCTATTTTTTCAAATAGTTTATATAACATTGGGGATAATTGTTCTTTAACTGTTTGGTAGAATTCACGTGCAAATCCATCTGGTCCTGGGGATTTCTTCCTGGGGAGTTGATTAATAGCTTGTTCTATTTCTTTTTCTGAAATGGGACAATTTAAGCAATTTATCTCCTCCTCTGTTAATCTAGGGAGCTTATATTTTTGGAGGAAGTCATCCATTTCACTTAAATTATCAAATTTATTGGCATAAAGTTGGGCAAAGTAACTCCTTATTATTTCTCTAATTTCCTCTTCATTGGTGGAAAGATCCCCCTTTTCATTTGTAAGACTAAGAATTTGATTTTCCTCTTTCCTTTTTCTGATCAGATTTACCAAAGGTTTATCTATTTTATTGGCTTTTTCATAAAACCAACTCTTGGATTTATTTATTAATTCAATAGATTTTTTTTTCCTTTCAATATTGATTTCTCCTTTTAATTTTTGTATTTCAAGTTTGATTTTTGGTTGGGGGTTTTTAATTTTGTCTTTTTAAGTTGCAGGCCCGATTCGTTAATCTTCTCTTTCTCTATTTTGTTCAAATAAGCCTCTAAAGATATAAAATTTCCCCTTATTACCACTTTAGCTATATCCCATAGATTTTGCTATGATGTCTCATCATTGTCATTATCTTGGGTGAAATTATTAATTGTTTCTAAAATTTGCTGTTTCACCCAGTCATTCTTTAAGATGAGATTATTCAGTTTCCAATTACTTTTTGGTCTATTTACCCCTAACTTTTTACTGAATGTAGCTTTTATTGCATTGTGATCTGAGAAGAAGGCATTTATTATTTCTGCCTTCCTGCATTTAATTTTGAGATCTTTATGTCCTAATATATGGTCAATTTTTGTATAGGACACATGAACTGCTGAAAAGAAAGCATATTCCTTTCTATCGCCATTCAGTTATCTCCAAAGGTCTATCATACCTAGTTTTTCTAATGTTCTATTCACTTTTTTGAATTCTTTCTTATTTGTTTTGTGGTTTGATTTGTCTAAATCTGAGAGTGCAAGGTTGAGATCTTCCACTATTATAGTTTTAATGTCAATTTCTACTTGTAACTCTCTTAATTTTTCCTACCCCCATTTAATGTGATGAGTTAATTTTCAGAAAAACAAATATCTCAATTATTTACTTTTTGAGCCTCTTCTAATAATAGTAAGATTTACACAATGTTTCTTCCCCGCTCTAAATTCCCTCTGATATGGTATATTTTCTATGCCTCTTCCTGGGATGTAGTTTCCCTCTTTTTATCACTCCTTCCCCTTTTTCTGATACTACCCCCTTCCCTTTACTATGCCCCCACTTTTTTATATCAGTAAAATCAAATTACCCATGCGGACTTTCTATATATCCACAACAGAGATACAGTTCTCAAGAGTTCTTTTTATTTTTTTCTGTTTCTCTTCAGTCTTGTGCATATAAATCAAAATTTTTGTTTGTCTGTTTTTGTTTTTTTTTTTTTTTTTTTTCTTAGAAACAAATGGAATTCCTCTATTTCATTGAATGACCATCTTCTTCCATGGAAGAAAATGCTAAACTTAGCTGGGTAGTTTATTCTTGGTTGCAATCTTCATCTTTTGCCTTTCGGATTATCAGGTTCTAGGCCCTTTCGATCTTTTAATGTGGAGGCAGGCAGATCTGCGTGACCCTTATTGTGGCTCCTTGATATTTGAATTGCTTTTTTCTAGCTGCTTGCAATATTTTTTTTTTATCTTTTTGTGGTAATTCTGCAGCTTAGCCACAATGTTCTGTGGAGTTCTTTTTTTAGGGTCTTTTTCAGAAGGTGTTTGATGAATTCTTTCAATGCCTATTTTCCCTTCTGTTTCTATTATCTCTGGACAGTTCTCTTTGATGATTTCTTGTAAAATAGAATCTGGGCTCTTTTTTTGGTCATAGTTTTTGGGAAGTCCAATGATCCTCGTATTATATCTCCTAGATCTATTTTCCAGGTCTATAGATTTTCCCAGTAAGTATTTGATTTTATTCTCCAGCTTTTCATTTTTTTTTGTTTTGTTTGACTGATTCTTGTTTTCTCAATGAATCATTCATTTCTATTTGTTCCGTCCTGATTTTTAATGAATTATTTTCTTCATTCACATTTTTTAGTTCTTTTTGTATATGCCCAATTGAGTTTTTACATGAATTATTTTGCACTTTTGAATTTTTTTTCCATTTCCCTAATTTTTTTTAGAAAATTATTTTCTTTTTTCCAATTCAGAAATCCTACTTTCTTGAGACTTTTTTATCTTTTCCAATTCAGAAATCCTACTTTCTTAAGACTTTTTTATCTTTTCCAATTCAGAAATCCTACTTTTCTGAGAATTTTTTATCTTTTCCAATTCAGAAATCTTACTTTCCTGTGATTTTTAACCTTTTCTCATTCACAAATTTTGTTTCCCTGCATCTCCTGTGAATTCTTTATTTTTTCCTACTCAAATTTCAGAACGTTGTTATTTTCTATCATAGCTTCTCTTTCCTTTCCCCATTTTTCTTCAAACTCTCTTAACTTTTTAATAGTATTTTCTAGGAGAGAGCTATGTGATGGGGGGCAGGTAGTGTTTCCCTTTAGAGTGTTATCTGCTGACTCTCTGCTATTAACTTCCTTGGTGTTGGATACCCACTCTTTCTCTGTGTAGAAGGAATCAATAGTTCTTTCTATCTTTTTACTCATGGTTAAAATATTTTGGGGTCTGTCCTTGGGGTAAGAAGTTTATTTATTTATTTCTTTACCAGCTTCCTCCCAGACTGGATGGATGCAGCGGCCACTGGGCCTGATATAAGAGATAGCTCTGGGAGAGACTTCCCCTCCCCTTCCCTGGAAATACCTCAGAGGTGATATGGCTGGGCTGTGAGGGTTCCCAGTGAAGGACCCCGCTGTGTGTCCTAGAGACTTCCCTGAGGTTTAAGACTGAACAGTAAAGGCGACACAATGCCCAGCCAATGCGTCCCGTGGGGTGTGGATATCAGCAGCTGATGTGAAAAGCCCCTGTGCTCAAACTGGAAGTGTCTGCCCAGAAACTGCAGTCCCTATTTCAAAGGTTCTGCTGCTCTGGGACTTCCTCAGCTGAGTTCCACAGCCTCCAATCAAGCTCTGCACTATGTGAATTAGATGTTGCCTTGGGCTATGTCCCCACTGTTCAGGCTTTTAACTACCCCAAGGTGAAGCCCCAGGCAGCAGAAAGTGGCTGCACAGCCTCGCAGAGATCTGTTAGGTTACTACCGGATTGGGGTGGTTCTAATATCTGGCTTTATATTTTAATGTGGCTTGATTTCTCTTCTGAACTGATGTTTTATAAGCAGAGAAGAGCTAACAGCCTGTGCCAGATTCTTCTATCTCAGTGGCTTCTCTGATCCCAGAGTTCTCCCCAGCTCGATTGGCACAGTGTGCTAGCACCTCATCCTGTCTGTGCTGGTCTTTTTTTCTTCCTCCCCTGGGAACGGACCTTTTCTGTTGAAAGTCTAGATTCTTTGCAGCTGGTACATTTTGCTTCCAGTCTGTGGTTTCTATCAGCCCTGCATTATTTTTGAGGCTGATTTAACTAATTGGTATTGAGGGAAGAAGGGAGCTTACAAAATCGAGTATATCTTCTCCTCCATCTTGCTCCGCCCCCCACCTCAGAATGCTTTGACTCTAATTGTCTTTGTTTTTTGTTTGCTAGTTTGCTTGACTTTTACCTAAGGATTTCTTTTTAAACTGAATAATATTACTATCTAACAAGAAAATGTCCTACATTTCCCATTGATATACAAGGATTGTTTCAATGTATATTCACTTTTTAAGAAGGTCAGAAATGACAGGTGTTAACCTGAATTTACCCTAACTTGTTTTTAATAATCTTTTAAAAATAGAAAATGTGTTTAACTAGAACATTTAATCAGCATTATTCAATTCATCAAATATTTATTTAGCACATACTATGCATTACGCAATATAAAACAGGCCCTTTCTGTAATGTACTGTCCCTTACCACTCCTCCCACCCATATAGCCTTCTCTTTACTTCCCTCAGGACTCAACCTTAAGCCTTTCTCTTTTCCCCTGCTCCTGATACATTTTGTTCTTCCTTTTATTTCTCTGTGCAGATATAGCTATTATAAGAGAGAGAGAGAGAAAGAGGGAAAGAGAGAGAGAGAGAGAGAGAGAGAGAGAGAGAGAGAGAGAGAGAGAGAGAGAGAGAGAGAGAGAGAGAGAGAGAATCATCTCTAGCTATTTATTTTTATAAAAAGACAACCAAAAAGATAGCTCCTAGCTGTGGTATCACTACAGGTTAAAACTGAGTGGGGGAAACCTAAGTCCTAGCATTATCAATGACTATTATGACACATGAGTCTGCATTTCTAATTCCTATAGTGCTCAAGAAACAAAAATAAGATTAAAGAAAACTTTGGTTCCATTCCCCAGTTTTTGAGATAATCAGTTGATTTATCTAATTTAATTTGAGCTAAAATATTTTTAGCTAAGAGTGAAAATTTGCAATGAAAGGCCTGCTCTGATGTTTCATTGTGGCTTGAGAGTGAAAGTTCAGTTCTGAAGACTACATTAAGATAGAACAAATTATTAAAGTCATATGAAGCTAGAAAGTTTATCATCACTGAGGATATGCAGAGCGGTTCCTGTTGACATATGAGTAAGATGAAATAATGTACACTAAGATTCTTCAATCTATGAATAATTGTCTTAATTGTTTGTATCATCAGCCTCATTATTAAAGCTAAATTGTGATGCATTGCATACTAAAATACTTTTTCAAATGGTTATCAATATTAATTAAGTAGACATACGTTCTAAGATTAAGGATAATGGGATAGACATTTATGGGAGTAAAGAGTGTTCAGACAGAGAAAAACAGTTGGAACAACCACAAATCCAGTATATTTTGACCATACCTTAGAAGCCCCTACATAACATCCATGAGAAGTGCAAATCCAGGTTTTGCCTGAAGCCCTCTAGAGAAAGAAATCATCTTGCTGATAGGGTTGTCAGTCTTATTTGGGATAATTCTAATGCAAGGAAATGTTTGATTACATTGAGCTAGGACCTGCTTCCATGAAACTTTTAATGTTTCTTATAATATACTATTAGTCTAAATAGATAAGATTTTATAAAACTTTTTTGATTTTCAAATATTTTAAATGAATATTGCTCTTTCTCTTTTCCAAGATTTCCTCTGTCTCCAAATAATTTATTTTTCTCTTCAGGCTAAATTCTATTGTTGTTTTGTTTTACTTTGTTTTTATTTTCACTATTTGTCCTTCTGTGTTTTGGTATCAAAATCCTTTTGGTAGCTCTCCTCTAAATATTCTTCTGTTTTTAAATTTAATTCACTAGAATATTCCATGTGTATCAAGAATTCACTTCAATTCATTTTGATATGTATTTATTATTATTATTATTATTATCATTAATATGTATTCTTTGTGAAAATATTTTACTAGGCATTGGAAGTATAAAGATGATAGTCTCTGTGCACGAAGAATTAATAATCCTATAGAAATGGTAGCAATTTAGCAAGCTGATTAGTCAGCAATAATCTATAGTATACTTACTATGAGTGAATCATTGTATAACTCTGGGGATACAAATAAAAGTAAAAAATATAGTACTTGCCCTCAAGAAACTCATATTTTACTGACAAAGATAATAACAAAGCAATTATGTACAAGAAATATACATGGTAACAGAGGGAGAGGGAGAGAGAGGCAGAGACAGAGGCAGACAAAAAGAGTATGTCTGTGTATTCTGTGTATTTGGGAAGAGAAGATAATTGATAACTTCAAGGGTTACAGAGGTAAAAAAAAAAAAAAAAAAAAAGATGAGAACTAAAAAAAAAAAAAAAAAAAAAAAGGTGAGATAAACTCCCACATATAAATGTAAATACATATATGTATCATTCTTACAAGTGAATACATTTTAAAATTTCTTTCTCCTTCCTTCCTTCCTTCCTTCCTTCCTTCCTTCCTTCCTTCCTCTCTCTCTCTCTCTCTCTCTCTCTCTCTCTCTCTCTCTCTCTCTCTCTCTCTCTCTCTCTCTCACCATGAACACAGTGAGAAATAGATTGTTGATAAAGATTCAATAAGATTTGGTATCTGACTCTGCATAGTTATGAGAAATCAAATATGACCCAGGTATGGAGAGATTTTTAAAATAGATTTATGAACTTTGATTAAAATATTTATCTGAACTATTAGGTGCTTACCTACATTAAACTATATGCCCTTTAAAGTCTCTTTCTTCCTCATTCAAATTCAGGTTTGCTTCTATTTCCTTCACAGTAAGTGTCCATTGTACTTCTAAAGCTTTCAAGAACCCTCTCAGAAGACTTAATGACAATAAATAGATTTTTAAATAGAGGTTATGATTAATGTATAACAATGGGAGGGTATATTCCATTAAAGCATCAGCAGCAAGACAACCACCAGCATCATCAGTAGACCTAGTAAGAAAGAAAGTAGAGTCCAATTTATATTCAGATACGATATGCACTTCCATGGCAAGATATGAATGGAAGCATAATAGAGAGCTATTGGGTAATTGCAAAAAAAAAAAAAAAAAAGAGTACTAGTGGAAAATAACAGCAGGCTGCCAGACAAATAAAAAGTATACATAATTATGTTCTAATATTGATCAATGATGTTGATAAAAAGATGACTCATTTGGGCATGAAGATGATTTTATGTTCATGAAGAGAACATTGTGTATGTTTTAACTTGTTGGAATATCTTATAATAAAGACAAGATAGGATCTCTATGACCAGACTAAATACTGAAAGCTCATTATGTATAATAATTACTTGTAGTTTGACCATTTGCTAATAATTTTTGGCCATGGATACCTCTCACATATAGAAAAAATAAAATAATCCCCAGTTTAATATAAGGATTTCCAGGAACCATAGACTTTTTATTGTACCTACAAATAAAAATTTAATTGTTATTGAATGTGCAATTGAGTACTACCAAAATTTGTTCTCTGCATCTTATGTACTGTTCAATTTTGGATAGGAAAAGGGTAAAAAGTAAAGGGCAAAGAAGCAGCAATTTGGAGGGGAAAACAGATCCTGGGCATCATTTAGTCCTTTTTTGTAGATGAGGGAAGAGTCCAAGAGAACTTGACTAACTTGATATAGGCACATAGTTCAGTAGAATGAAGAACATATCCACAGTCTTTCTACTCAGCATTTTTTCAAATACATACTTTTTTTTATTCAGCTATGTGATTCCCACATATAGGATAACTCCCAATGAAAAACTCCCTGAATTAAGGCAGATCTGCAACTTTATGCAGCTTAAAGTCATAGAGATTTGAGTTAGGTTTTTGAAAATTTAAGTGATTTTCTTAATGTCACAAGGGTAATATATGCCACAGGCAGAAATCAAACTTAAGTCTTTCTGATTCCAAGGACTGTTCTCTATATACATTTCCATACTGAATAGACACTAAAATAAAAGGTAGCATATATATGTTTTATATATATACATAAACCATACCTCTACAAAGTATTTTTAGTTTTATTTAATACCAGGAGCAATCGTTTTATTAACTTCCTTTCTCCTTTTTCCAAATATATCAGAGAATTTTGTCTCTTGTAATGATAATAAATTCCCTTAGTTTCCAAGGCCTAAGCAATTTCCATGAAGAAGTGTAATTAATTTGTAAGAAGACCTCAGCCAACTGTAAAAATTGCAATATGAAATTATGGATAGGAAACTTTTTTTAAAAAATAAGACTAGCCATAAAAATAAAAATTATAACAATAGCAACAAAAGTAATTGAAACCTACCCTGTAAATAAATTACTGCCATGTTATTAGGGGAGCTATAATTAATGTTGTGTCAAGCACTTTCAATATAAAATCCATTTTTCAGGGTTTTTTTCCGAAGTTGAACATGAGAGAATTAATTCTGTCATGCATAGTCTGATATATTTTTTATATTATGGATGAAAATAACAACTTTTCTAAGGTTTCCCAAAATAGAAATGTCTTACAATAATGAACACAACTTTTTAAGATAGTCATAACAAAGAACATGTTTCTTAATAATTTGCATTATAACTTCTTGCAGATATTGGAGATCAAGATTATTCTAATTAAATTAAATCAAACAAAACCATATTTAAGTAAAATCATCAAAATTCCTTATTTAAACTTTAATAGGAATTCATTTTCACAGACTATTAGATATGAAAGGGAACTTATAGATGTGCAAGTCCAATTCTATCTCTTTGACTGTAGGGAAAGAAAGAGGGATAGAGAAGTTATAATATACAAAAAAAATGCTTTTAGGATTAGCAATGGAAGGGATGTTAACAATCTTTTCATCAATGTGATTTTGTAAAATAAAGCCAAAAAAATATAAATTACTTACTGAAGTTATAAAATGTTTAAGTAAAAATATTTGCATTTGAACCTAGGTCCTTTGAAAACAAATCTAAGTTGTTGGGGGGGTTGATTCTTTTGTTTTTATTTTGTGCTATTTTACTCTCTATATTTGGCTTTGCTTTAAACTCAGGTATCTCACCTTCTACCCTATTGCTCTTTGCACTTTACAAAGCTGAATACATGGATAACACATTATTTTCTCCTTCTTTGTAGTAACGAAGACATAAAATATTAAAAGTCTTCAGAAAAGATTGTGCAACAATTTTCTACAAAAATTTTCAAGAAATCACCTTACACAACTCTGAGATAACACTACACACATGTCAGATTGGCTAAGATGACAGGAACAAATACTGATGAATGTTGGAGGGGATGTGGGAACACTGGGACACTGATGCATTGTTGGTGGAGTTGTGAAAGAATCCAACCATTCTGGAGAGCAATCTGGAATTATGCCCCAAAAGTTATCAAACTCTGCATACCCTTTGATCCAGCAGTGCTACTACTGGGCTTATATCCCAAAGAAATACTAAAGAAGGAAAAGGGACCTATATTGCCAAAATGTTTGTGGCAGCTCTTTGTGTTGTAGCTAGAAACTGGAAGAGGAATGGATGTCCATCATTTGGAGAATGGTTGGGTAAATTATGGTATATGAATGTTATGTAATATTATTGCTCTGTAAGAAATGACCAGCAGGAGGAATACAGAGAGGCCTGGAGAGACTTACATCAACTGATGCTGAGTGAAATGAGCAAACCAGGACATCATTATACACTTCAACAACAATACTATATGAGGATATATTCTGATGGAAGTGGATATTTTCAATAAAGAGAAGATCTAACTCAGATGCAATTGATCAATGATGTACAGAATCAGCTACACCCAGAGAACGAACACTGGAAAATGAGTGTAAACTGTTTACAATTTTGTTTTTCTTTCCAGGCTATTTTTATATTCTGAATCCAATTCTTCCTTTGCAACAACAACAACAACAACAACAACAAAAATTTGGTTCTGCACACATATATTGTATCTAGGATACACTATAACATATTTAATAAGTATGGGAAGGCCTGCCATCTGGGGAAGGGGGTGGAGGCAAGGAGAGGAAAATTCAGAACAGAAGGGAGTGAAAGTTGTAAAAAATTATCTATGCATATGCACTGTCAAAAAAAAGTTATAATGATAAAATTAATACAAAAAGAAAACACCTTACAATCAGAAAACCCTTCCTTATTTCTAGATTGACCCATTCACTTTATTGATTGTGCATATGAAATAAAGTGTGATTTTTATTTTGTTTTTTTGTTGCTCTTGATGTTTAGAAGTTTGTAGCTTGTGGCTATGATTTCAAACTTGGGCCATTTCTGTGTTGTCTCTACATATATAGTAGCAAAACATACAAATTCAAAAACAACAAAAAACTAAATTTAGTTTTGAAATAATTAGTCTTTACAACAAATATACATAGAAATCATATTAGTAACTTTATTAGAAATATCCTAAAATTAGAAAGACATAATGACGACATATACCACAGCATGTCATGCTCCACTATTTCCCAAATCTGTCCAAGCTCATGTTCATTTCTTCTGTGACTCTATTTATATATCTCATCTTCTACCATATACTTCTCCTTGTTTTTCCCTTCAGTCTTTCAATAATTTAAAATTAGCCCTACTTTCTCATAATGTAGGGATAATTGTTAAGCTTCAGTTTCAATTATTATTATTTTGTTTTTCTTTTCCAAAAAGGACTAATGACATCACAGTGTGAGGTGTTGACTTGCATGTAAATTGGATTTAATTGAGGAAGACTTTCACAAAGCTATCAGCCTCATTACCTCTTTTAAAATTATTGCAATTCTGTGGGGGAAAAAAAAGTGAAAATGATTGGCAGTAAATGACCTTTGTATCTCTGTTTTTTTATCAAGCTCTAAGAACTCCACAGTACCTACCTTAGCCACCTTGCTTGACTTTGCAACAACTGTTCTCCTCCATCCTTACTGTAGAAACAGTCTTCCACTTGTTTGGAGTAGGTATTTCCCTAAGTTGCCGAAAAAAAATTGATGTCTATCAGGTACCATCAACCTGTTTTAGCCTGGCTGCTGAAATAGTTTTACCATGGTTCCTCTGCTTCTTCAAATACAATTCCGCTCTTTGGGACATTTTAAGTTAATATAATGTTGACGCACAGCTTGCAGTATTTTAACAATAACCTTGCCTGTGTGTGAAAGTGCTCCAAATGTTTAGCAATTTGAACATTCTTTGGCATTACCACTCTTTATGATTGAGATATAAAATGAGTTTTTACAATCCAATGGCCACCATTGAACTTTACAAATTTGCTGACATAATAGAAAGTTTTTTTTTTATTTGTTTCTTTAGATTTGATTTTAAATAACTCAGCTGGAAATCTGTTACCTCTATTAGCCTTATTGCTAGCAATTTTTGCTGAAGACCACTTGACTTAATTTTATTGGATGCCTGGCTCTAGAACAGTAATCTCATCATTTTGACTGTGGTCATTGATAAAAAGGTATTTCTTATACAGTTTTTCTGAATTTTCTTAAATATATATATATATATGTGTGTGTGTGTGTATATATATATATATATATATATATATATATATATATACATATATATATATGTGTGTGTGTGTATATATATATATATATGTGTGTGTATAAAATATATGTGTGTGTATAAAATATATGTGTGTGTGTATATGTATATATATATATATATACATATATATATGTGTGTGTGTATATATATATATGTGTGTGTATAAAATATATGTGTGTGTATAAAATATATGTGTGTGTATATGTATATATATATATATATATATATATATATATATATATATTTGAATTGGAAACAAGATGTTGACAAACTAAAGATCGACCATATCTTGTTTGAGCTTTAAAAGATAAAACTCTTACTTTGAGTTTGAGAAAAATAAAGAGAATTTGGGGCATAGTTGAGATATATCGACTAGAGAGCAATGATATATACTTCAAATGTGGAAAGAAATATATAAAGTTAAAACCATTCATCAAGGGAAATAGTTTAAATCAAGCAATACTTCTAGAAACAGAGAGCTCAGCATACACTAGGGAAAAATTATTACTGAATGCTAAAAAGTGGACTATGGAGAGAAATAGGTCTAAGATGCACAACTGAATAACACTTACCACAGATAGCATATCAAAGGAATAGTATTACAAGAGCTCTATAAGAAAGATGATCATGATCCTGAAATGCTAGAAGCTATCTCAGTTTCCTAAAGATAAGCCTCACTACTACTGTATACTTTTTGTGTCATTTCTTCCTAGTGGTGCTGAGTATATCTATGGGGATGTACCTCAGTTTTACAAGTAAACATTTTTTGTAGTTCATTTTCTTATCCCATAATTTTGTGAAATGCTTTTATTTTCAACTAATTTTGCATACTTACTGGTTATTAGAGGAGAACATATTGAAAGGAAATCTTTTTTTTTCTTTTTTTTTTACTTAATAAATTTTATTATATATATATATATATTTTATAATATTATCCCTTGTATTCATTTTTCCAAATTATCCCTCCCTCCCTCTATTCCCTCCCCCCGATGACAGGCAATCCCATACATTTTACATGTGTTACAATATAGTCTAGATACAATACATGTGTGTGAATATCATTTTCTTGTTGCACAATAAACATTAGATTCCGAAGGTACATGCAACCTGGGCAGACAGATATTAGTGCTAACAATTTACATTCACTTCCCAGTGTTTCTTCTCTTGGTGTAGCTACCTCTGTCCATCATTGATCAACTGGAAGTGAGTTGGTTTTTCTTTATGTTGAAGATTTCCACTTCCATCAGAATACATCCTCATACAGTATTGTTGTTGAAGTGTACAGTGATCTTCTGGTTCTGCTCATTTCACTCAGCATCAGTTGATTTAAGTCTCTCCAGGCCTCTCTGTATTCCTCCTGCTGGTCATTTCTTACAGAGCAATAATATTCCATAACCTTCATATACCATAATTTACCCAACCATTCTCCAACTGATGGACATCCATTCATCTTCCAGTTTCTAGCTACTACAAAAAGAGCTGCTACAAATATTTTGGCACATATATGTCTCTTTGCGCTCTTTAGTATTTCTTTGGGATATAATCCCAATAACAGCAATGCTGGGTGAAAGGGTATGCACAGTTTGATAACTTTTTGGGCATAATTCCAGATTGCTCTCCAGAATGGCTGAATTCTTTCGCAACTCCACCAGCAATGTATTAGTGTCCCAGTTTCCCCACATCCCCTCCAACATTCATCATTATTTGTTCCTGTCATCTTAGCCAATCTGACAGGTGTGTAGTGGTATCTCAGAGTTGTCTTAATTTGCATTTCTCTGATCAATAGTGATTTGGAACACTCTTTCATGTGAGTGGATATAGTTTCAATTTCTTCCTCTGAGAATTGTCTGTTCATAGCCTTTGACCATTTATCAATTGGAGAATGGTTCGGTTTCTTATAAATTAGGGTCAGTTCTATATATATTTTGGAAATGAGACCTTTGTCAGAACCTTTGTTTTTAAAAATATTTTCCCAATTTGTTACTTCTCTTCTAATCTTGTTTGCATTAGTATTATTTGTACAGAAACTTTTTAGTTTGATGTAATCAAAATCTTCTATTTTGTGATCAATAATGATCTCTAGTTCTCCTCTGGTCATAAATTCCTTCCTCCTCCACAAGTCTGAGAGGTAGATTATCCTCTGTTCCTCTAATCTATTTATTATCTCCCTCTTTATGCCTAAATCATGGACCCATTTTGATCTTATCTTGGTCTGTCCCTGGGGTAGGAAATTATTTATTTACTTCTTTACCAGCTTCCTCCCAGACAGGATGGATGCAGCGGTTCCTGCACCTGAGCTAAGATAGAGCTCTGGGAGAGAGTTCCCCACCCCCTCCCTGGAAGTGCCTCAGAGGTGATTAGCACTGCTGTGCCCCAAGTGCGCTGTATTTTAGCGGCTTCCCTGAGGTTGAGACTGAACAGTAAAGGCGACTCAAAGCCTAGCCTATGTGTCCCGGTGGGGTGTGGATGTCTGCAGCAGGTGATGTGAAAAGCCCCTGTGCTCAAACTGGAAGTGTCTGCCAGAAACCGCGGTCCCTAGTTCAAAGGTTCTGCTTCTCTGGGACTTCCTGGAGCTGAGTTCCACTCCCTCCAGCTAAGCTAGGCAGTGTGTGTTGCCTTGGGCCGTATCCACCCACTTGTCAATCTCTTAACTATTCTCAGGTGGTAGCTGAGGCCACACCCCCTGGTGCGGAGATCTGCTGAGTCACCTCCAGGATCGGGGGAAATCTAATCTGAGTTTTTAAAGTATTTTAGCTTTCTCTTCTGAACTGCTAAATAATTAGCAGAGAAGAGCTAATAGCCTGTGCCACATTCCTTTATCTCAGTGGCTTCTCTGATCCCAGAGCCCTTCCCAGCATGATCGGCAGAGTATGCTAGCACCCAGCCGTCTGTGCTGGCCTCTCTTCTTCCTCCCCTGGGGACTGATCTTTTCTGTTGAAACTCCAGATTGTCTTCAGCTGGTAAGTCGTGCTTCCAGTCCTTGTGGTATCTATCAGTCCTGGGCTTATTTTGAGGCTTAATTTATCTAATTGGTTGTGAGGGAGTGAGGACGTTCACAGAGTCGTGTGTTTCTTCTCCGCCATCTTGGCTCCCGAAAGGAAATCTTGAGTTTGCAAAGTAACATGAAACTTTTAAATACAGCCATTTTTCTAGAAATGTAAACTAGAAACGTCTGAGTGCTGAATTGAAAAAAAAGTAGTTTGAGGGACCATATTTTTGAGGGGCAAAGGTGAACTCTGGCATAATGGTCTTGTTTCTGGGAGACCCAACTGAAACTGTATATTGGGAGAAAGCTATCATCCTCAAAAAAATGAAAAACAAAAAGAAAAACTGAGTTTAAAAGATATTGTATTTTTTCAGTGTCAAATAGATAATGAATAGTTAATATATTTTTGACAATGACTTTGAGACCAGCTTTTCCTCGCTCCAACTGAAGAATTCTATATATGGTTCTTCCTTAGTTGGTAATCAGTGAGTAATAAGCAATTTTTGTTGTTCAAGACATAACTTTGATTCTCTAAAATGCTAAGGTGATATCTGTCAAGATTATTTGGGTAGAACCAATGTGCTTTCTTTATGGACCCATGTGTTGCAGGTAGTCTTCAGTAGTTTTAAATAATAAGCAGCACATTCCTGCAGAACTTTGATCAGAATAGCCTTGCCTTGGCACAGTTAATTCTTCTAAGACACTCTTCAGATTTTCTGATTCCTTATATTTACTGAACCATGGACTATTTTTGTGATTCATGATCTCAGATTATCCTGACTTTGATCACTAACTAGGTCCCTTGTGTGTAGTTGTTTCAAAGATTAATGATTCTCTGTGATTACTACTGATCTCAAACCATGGCAATTATGATAATGGATATTGTGCTAGAACTAGATATATACCATTCACCCCATGCCATATAAAATTGATGTAAAGCAATGTTTTAAAATAAGTTCAGTTTCTTTTCAATCTCTTTTTTGAAGCTACAAAATAAATACAAATGCAAAAGAAGACCTGAAAACTAGTACTAGTTATATGTACTATCTCCGTACATACTGATACTAGTACTGATACAAAAAAAAAAAAAAAATTCACATTAGAACACATAAAGGACTACTCAGTTAATCAGTTTGTGAAAGGCCATGCTGCTACTGCTGCTCCTCCTCCTCCTCCCTCCTCTTCCTCCCTCTTTTCTTCTTCTTCCTTCTCCTCCTCTTCCTCCTCCTTCCTCCTCCTCTTCTTCCTCCTCCTTCCTACTCCTCCCCTTCCTCCCCCTATTATTCTTCCTCCTCTTTCTCCTCCTCTTCTTCCTCCTCTTCCTCCTCCTCCTCTTCCTCCTTCTCCACTTCCTCTTCCTCCTCCCTCCCCCTCCTCCCCTATTCTTCCTCTTCCTCTTCTTATGCTTCCTCCCCTCCTCCTCCTCCTTTCCCTGTTCTTCCTCCTCTTCATCCTCCTTTTTCTTCTTCCTTCTTCTTTCTTCTCCTTCTCTCTCTCATATATGTGTGTGTGTATGTTTGTGCACGTACAATCATCTATATATAGATATGTATACATGCATATATTTAAAGAGATGTATAGAGCTGAATATAGATATATGCATATACACAACCTACAAATGGGCATGTCTATCTGTATATGTAATATAAACATGCCTGAAATATTTTCCCTGATAATATGATACTGAATTCTATCATATACATTCCAAAGATATGCTGAATGACAGAATCTCACAAATGAAATCAGACCTCTTTGGGAGTTATAGCATGTGCCAACCATCAAATTGAAGTCTATATCTATCTTCTTTAAAGATAGGAAATTCAGAATCATAGGATCTGCAATATATTCTGTTCCTTGACTAGTTCATCTCTTAATTCAATAATCCAAGCTCAACACCAATTCAAAACAGAATAATCAATGGCAAAGTCATGCAATATAGTCAATCTAGCAATATTAGGTGAGCACCTCCTAATACAAAAATCCTGGATTGTCCACATAGAAAAGATGAAGACTTCCCTAAATAGGTATTTCAAGGCAAGCTGGAACCAGGGCAGAATAAAGTCATGTAAGCAAAATCTTCCAAGGGAAAAATTAACCAACTTTCAAGTGATGTCATATAGACATTACCCCCTAGGAAGTTCTAAAAATCAATTTATTGGTGGCACTCCAGAAGTACAGCTGTTCTCTCTCTCTCTCTCTCCTAAAGTCTTCATTCCAACTGTTTTGTTGAGTCAGAGATGAAAACTTCATCAGTCCCTTCAAATATCAGCAGTTGTCACACATTTTAGAAAAATTCAATTCAGTGAAAAAAGTATTTGTTGAAAATAGAACTGTGCTAGACAGTTGGGGATAAAAAAGATGTGGGCCCAGCCTTAAGCAAATTTTAACACAGTTGAGCAGAAAGACACATGTTGATGCAATAGTTTACTAAAAAAAAAGAGCAATATGCAATTGTGGTAGTCTGAAGAAACTCTGTCTCCCTGAGTTTATTCTGTCTTTAAATGGACTTACTCCTTTTCAAATGCTTGTCCTGCCTGATAATTCTCTCTACTTATTTTTTCTGAAATGTTTCAAATCTACTTAGAAACCCAACCACCAAAGTGAAGCCAAATTAGCTAGTAAAAGTCAGCAATTTGATTCAGGTCACCCTAAAACCTCTATAAACAGCTTTAAGTAAAACCATAAAACAATTCTTTGAAGTGGCAGAACTCACAAAAGGATTGGGTGAAATAATTTTACTGTGAAAGATAATTTAGGAGGTTAGCAATAAAGATCTGTCATACTTGGGTGAGAGTAAAGTACAGTGTAGGCTGTTCCAGAAAAGACCTAATCTCAAGAAAACAAAATCAAGTCTTGGAGTCATTGAACCCTGGAAACAGGACTCTGTTTTTTTTTTTTTTTTTTTTTTTTTTTTTTTTTTGCCCATGTTCATATCTAGGTTGAAAGTCAGGGTGGTAGTTCCAGAATGAACAAACCAGAGTTTATAGTTTTAGTAGAGTAGGAATCCTCATAATTCAGAAAAGAAAGGATTGTTTATGGTCACTGATAGACCAGAGAATTGGCCAGGAAAATAGTAACATAATTCTCCTTAGATGACATCATTTTTGAAGAAGTTGAGACTAACAGGTCCCCAGATGTATCTCTGAAAGTGCCTACAAAAATACTGAAACTTGGGACAATGCACCCTCCTTCCTAACAACAGATCCTCATTTTAACGAAGAGTTGAAAGTCAAGAAACAGATGTGAAAAATCAACAGAAAAATACTGACCACAGAAAATTATTTTATTAATTATATTGACCTTCAAAAAAGGTTTTTAAAAGTTAAATAAGAAAAATAGAAGAAAAAAATGAAAATAAAAATGATAATGATGCAAAAAAATCATGAAAAATGAGTCAATAGCTTGGTAAATGAAACACACACAAAAAAAAATCGAAGAAAATAAAATTAAAAAGAGAAAAGGCCAAAGCAAAAAATGCACAAAATGTAGAAGTTAAGAATGATTTCAAAAGCAGAATCATTCAAATTCAAAATAAATGGCACAAAAATTCACTGAAGAATTAAAAAAAAAAATTCTTAAAAAGTGAGTTGGCCAAATGGAAAGTGAGGTACAAAAGCTCATCAAAGAAAACAATTATCTAAAAATTAAATTTGACCAAATGAAAATCAATGACAATATAAGAAATTAAGAAACAATAAAACCAAATCAAAATAATTGCAAATAGAAGACAAAATAAATGTCTCATTGGAAACACGATGAATCTCAAAAATAGATCCATGAAAAATAATTTTTGAAAATTATGGTCAAAAGTCATGTTCAAAAGTTCAAGAGAACCTAGATATAATTTTTCAAATAAATTATGAAGAAAATTCCCTTGATATTTTAAAAGTAGAGTGTAAAATAGAATTTAAAAGAATAGACCATCACCTCATGAAAGAGATGCCCAAATGAAAATTCCCAGAAATAGTATAAACAAATCCTGCAATTTCCATATCAAAGAGAAAATATTGAAAGAGGACAAAAAGAAACAATTCAAATATTGTAGAGCCACAATCATGAAATCACAAAATTTAGCACCTTTTACATTAAAGATCAGAGGGCTTGGGGGCGGAGCCAAGATGGCGGAGAAGAAACACACGACTCTGTGAACGTCTTTACTCCCTCACAACCAATTAGATAAATCAGCCTCAAAAATAGCACTGGACTGATAGATACCACAAGGACTGGAAGCACGACTTACCAGCTGAAGAGAATCTGGAGTTTAAACAGAAAAGGTCAGTTCCCAGAGGAGGAAGAAGAAAGGCCAGCACAGACGGCTGGGTGCTAGCATACTGCACTGATCACGCTGGGAAGGGGTCTGGGATCAGAGAAGCCACTGAGATAAAGGAATCTGACACAGGCTGTTAGCTCTTCTCTGCTAATTATTTAGCAGTTCAGAAGAGAAAGCTAAAATACCTTAAAAATTCAGATAGATTAGATTTTCCCCGGATCCTGGGGGTGACTCAGCAGATCTCAGCACCAGGGGGTGTGGCCTCAGCTCCCACCTGAGACTAGTTAAGAGATTGACAAGTGGGCAGATACGGCCAAAGGCAACACACACTGCCTAGCTTAGCTGGAGGGTGTGGAACTCAGCTCCAGAAGTCCCAGAGAAGTAGAACCTTTGAACTAGGGGCCACAGTTTCTGGCAGACACTTCCAGTTTGAGCACAGGGGCTTTTCACATCACCTGCTGCAGACATCCACGCCCCACCGGGACACATAGGCTGGGCTTTGTGCCTTCTTTACTGTTCAATCTCAAACCTCAGGGAAGCCTCTAGAACACAACGCCCTCAAGGCACAGCAGTGCTAGTCACCTCTGAGGCACTTCCAGGGAGGGGGTGGGGAACTCTATCCCAGAGCTCTCTCTTAGCACAGGCACAGGAGCTGCTGCATCCATCCAGTCTGGGAGGAAGCTGGTAAAGAAGTAAATGATTTCCTACCCCAGGGACAGGCGCCAAAAGATTTTTTAATTATGAAAAAAGCCAGAAAAACTATAGATTCCTTCTACACAGAGAAAGAGCGGGTATCCAACCCCGAGGAAGTTAACAGCAGAGAGTCAGCAGATAACAACCTAAAGGGGAATGATTCCTGTCCCACATCACATAACTCTCTCCTAGAAAAGACTCTTAAAAAATTAAGGGAGTTTGAAGAAAAATGGGGAAAGGAAAGGGAAGCTATGATAGAGAATAACAACGTCCTGAAATTGGAGTTGGAAAAAATAAAGAATTCACAGGAGATGCAGGGAAACAAAATTTATGAATTAGAAAAGGTTAAAAAATCACAGGAAAGTAGGATTTCTGAATTGGAAAAGATAAAAAAGTCTCAAGAAAATAGAATTTCTGAATTGGAAAAAGAAAATAATTCTCAAAAAAAAATTAGGGAAATGGAAAAAAATTCAATAGAGCAAAATAATTCATTTAAAAATGAAATTGGGCATTTACAAAAAGAACTAAAAACTGTGAAAGAAGAAAATAACTCCTTAAAAGTCAGGATGGAACAAATAGAAATGAATGATTCACAGAGAACCCAAGAATCAGTCAAACAAAACAAAAAAAATGAGAAGCTGGAGAACAACGTCAAATACTTACTGGGAAAATCTATAGACCTGGAAAATAGATCTAGGAGAGATAATCTGCGGATCATTGGACTTCCAGAAAACTATGACCAAAAAAAGAGCCTAGATTCTATTTTACAGGAAATTATCAAAGAGAACTGTCCAGAGATACTAGAAACAGAAGGGAAAGTAGATGTGGAAAGAATTCATCGAACTCCTTCTGAAATAGAGCCTAAAAAAAGAACACCGTGGAATATAGTGGCTAAGCTGCAGAATTACCACACAAAGGAGAAAATCCTGCAAGCAGCTAGAAAAAAACAATTTAAATACCAAGGTGCCACAATAAGGGTCACCCAAGATCTGGCTGCCTCCACATTAAAAGACAGAAGGGCCTGGAACCTGAAATTCCATAAGGCAAAAGATCAAGGACTGCAACCAAGAATGAACTACCCAGCTAATTTTAGCATCTTTTTCCATGGAAGAAGATGGTCATTCAATGAAGTAGAGGAATTCTATATGTTTCTAAGAAAAAAAACAGACTTAAACAAAAAATTTGATCTACATCCACAAGACTGAAGAGAAACAGAAAAAGGTACACAGAACCCTTGAGAACTGTAACTCTGTTGAGGGTATATAAAAAGTACTCAAGGATAATTTTATTTTATGATATAAAAGAAAAAAAGGGGGTGTAGTAAAGGGAAGGAGGTCGTTTCAGAAAAAGGGGAAGGAATGATAAAAATAGGGAAACTACATCCCAGCAAGAGGCATAGAAAATACACCATATCTGAGGGAATTTAGTGAGGGGGAGAATCATTGTGTGAATCTTACTGTCATCATGAGAGGCTCAAAGAGTAAATAATTAACATATTTGTTTTTCAGAGAATTTTCTCTCACCTCATTAAAAGGGGGGAGAGGAAAAGGGAAAAGGAAAAGGAGAATAAGTGAAGGGACTTGGAGGGAGGGGGGAGGGATACTAAAAAAAAGGGAGGGTTGCGTGTCACAAGGGGGGTCTGTAAATTAAATATCCGGGAGGGGGATCAGGGGGGTCAAGGGAAAAAGCATAATCTGGGGATAATATGATGGCAGGAAATACAGAATTAGTAATTTTAACTGTAAATATGAATGGGATGAACAATCCCATCAAATGGAGACGAATAGCAGATTGGATCAAAAATCAGAACCCTACAATATGTTGTCTGCAGGAAATACACTTGAAGCAGGGAGATACATACAGAGTAAAGGTAAAAGGATGGAACAGAGCCTATTATGCTTCAGGTAAAGCCAGAAAAGCAGGGGTAGCTATCCTTATCTCAGATCAAGCAAAAGCAGAAGTTGATCTCTTTAAAAAAGATAAGGAAGGAAACTTTATCCTGCTGAAAGGTACCATAAATAATGAAGCCATATCAATACTCAACATATATGCACCAAGTGTTATAGCATCTAACTTTCTAAAGGGAAACTTAAGAGAATTGCAAGAAGAAATAGACAGTAAAACTATAATAGTGGGAGATCTCAACCTTGCACTCTCAGACTTAGACAAATCAAATCACAAAACATATAAGAAAGAAATTAAAATAGTAAATAGAACATTCGAAAAACTAGGTATGATAGACCTTTGGAGAAAAATGAATGGCAATAGAAAGGAATATACTTTCTTCTCAGCAGTTCATGGATCCTATACAAAAATAGACTATATATTAGGACATAAAGATCTCAAAATTTAATGCAGGAAAGCAGAAATAATAAATGCCTTCTTCTCAGATCACAATGCAATAAACGCTACATTCAGTAAGAAGTTAGGGGTAAATACACCAAAAAGTAATTTTAAAATGAACAATTTCATCTTAAAGAATGACTGGGTGAAAGAGCAAATTATAGAAACAATTAACAATTTCACCCAAGATAATGACAATGATGAGACAGCATACCAAAATCTGTGGGATGCAGCTAAAGCAGTAATAAGGTGAAATTTTATATCTTTAGAGGCTTATTTGAAGAAAATAGAGAAAGAGAAGATTAATGAATTGGTCTTGCAACTTAAAAGGCTAGAAAAAGACCAAATTATAAACCCCCAACCAAAAATTAAACTCGAAATACAAAAATTAAAAGGAGAAATCAATAATATTGAAAGTAAAAAAAACTATTGAATAAATAAATAAAACCAAGAGGTGGTTTTATGAAAAAGTCAATAAAATAGATAAACCTTTGGTAAATTTGTTCAAAAAAAAGAAAGAGGAAAATCAAATTGATAGTCTTACAAATGAAAAGGGGGATATTTCCACCAATGAAGAGGAAATTAGAGAAATAATAAGGAGTTACTTTGCCGAACTTTATGCCAATAAATTTGATAACTTAAGTGAAATGGATGACTTACTCCAAAAATATAAGCTCCCTAGATTAACAGAGGAGGAGATAAATTGCTTAAATAGTCCCATTTCAGAAAAAGAAATAGAACAAGCTATTAATCAACTCCCCAGGAAAAAATCCCCAAGACCAGATGGATTCACATGTGAATTCTACCAAACATTTAAAGAACAATTAGTCCCAATGTTATATAAATTATTTGAAAAAATAGGGGTTGAAGGAGTCCTACCAAACTCCTTTTATGACACAGACATGATACTGATACCTAAATCAGGTAGATCGAAAACTGAGAAAGAAAATTATAGACCAATCTCCTTAATGAATATTGTTGCTAAAATCTTAAGTAAGATATTAGCAAAAAGACTTCAGAAAATCATCGCCAGGATAATACACTATGATCAAGTAGGATTTATTCCAGGAATGCAGGGCTGGTTTAATATTAGGAAAACTATTAATATAATTGACCATATTAATAATCAATTTAATAAGAACCATATGATCATCTCAATAGATGCAGAAAAATCATTTGACAATATCCAACATTCATTCCTACTAAAAACTCTTGAGAGTATAGGAATAAATGGACTATTCCTTAGAATAATCAGGAGCATATATTTAAGACCGTCAGTAAGCATAATATGCAATAGAAATAAACTAAAACCTTTCCCAGTAAGATCAGGAGTGAAACAAGTTTGCCCACTATCACCATTACTATTCAATATAGTACTAGAAATGCTAGCCTCGGCAATAAGAGCCGAGAAAGAGATTCAAGGAATTAGAGTAGGAAATGAGGAAATCAAACTATCACTTTTTGCAGATGACATGATGGTATACTTAGAGAACCCCAAAGACTCTACTAAAAAGCTACTAGAAATAATTCAAAATTTCAGCAAAGTGGCAGGATACAAAATAAATCCACATAAATCCTTGGCATTTTTATATATCACTAACAAAATGCAACAGCAAGAGATACAAAGAGAAATTCCATTTCAAACAAATGTTGAGAGTATAAAGTATTTGGGAATCCATCTACCAAAGAAAAGTAAGGAATTATATGAGAAAAATTACAAAACACTTGCTACAAAAATAAAGTCAGATTTAAATAATTGGAAAGACATTCAGTGCTCTTGGATAGGCCGAGCGAATATAATAAAGATGACAATACTCCCCAAACTAATCTATTTATTTAGTGCTATACCAATCCGACTCCCAAGAAACTATTTTAATGACCTTGAAAAAATAACAACAAAATTCACATAGAAGAATAAAAGGTCAAGAATTGCAAGGGAACTAATGAAAAAAAAAAAAAAAACTCAGAGGAAGGTGGTCTAAGTGTACCTGATCTAAAGCTATATTATATAGCAGCAGTCACCAAAACCATTTGGTATTGGCTAAGAAATAGACCAGCCGATCAGTGGAACAGATTAGATACAAAGGACAAAAAAGGGTACATTTATAGCAATCTAATCTTTGACAAACCCAAAGATACCAACATTAGGGATAAAAATCCATTATTTGGAAAAAAACTGTTGGGAAAACTGGAAATTAGTATGGCAGAAATTAGATATGGATCCACACTTGACACCATATACCAAGATAAGATCAAAATGGGTCCATGATTTAGGCATAAAGAGGGAGATAATAAATAGATTAGAGGAATAGAGGATAATCTACCTCTCCGACTTGTGGAGGAGGAAGGAATTTATGACCAGAGGAGAACTAGAGATCAATATTGATCACAAAATAGAAGATTTTGATTATATCAAACTAAAAAATTTCTGTACAAAAATACTAATGCAAACAAGATTAGAAGGTAAGTAACAAATTGGGAAAATAGTTTTCAAAGCAAAGGTTCTGACAAAGGTCTCATTTCCAAAATATATAGAGAACTAACCCTAATTTATAAGAAACCGAACCATTCTCCAATTGATAAATGGTCAAAGGATATGAACAGACAATTCTCAGATGAAGAAATTGAAACTATATCCACTTACATGAAAGAGTGTTCCAAATCACTACTGATCATAGAAATGCAAATTAAGACAACTCTGAGATACCACTACACACCTGTCAGTTTGGCTAAGATGACAGGAACAAATAATGATGATTATTGGAGGGGATGTGGGAAAACTGGGACATTAATACATTGCTGGTGAAGTGGTGAAAGAATCCAGCCATTCTGGAGAGCAATTTGGAACTATGCCCCAAAAGTTATCAAACTGTGCATACCCTTTGACCCATCAGTGCTACTACTGGGCTTATATCCCAAAGAAATACTAAAGAGCGGAAAGAGACATATATGTGCCAAAATGTTTGTGGCAGCTCTTTTTGTTGTAGCTAGAAACTGGAAGATGAATGGATGTCCATCAGTTGGAGAATGGTTGGGTAAATTATGGTATATGAAGGTTATGGAATATTATTGCTCTGTAAGAAATGACCAGCAGGAGGAATATAGAGAGGCCTGGAGAGACTTACATCAACTGATGCTGAGTGAAATGAGCAGAACAGAAGATCACTGTACACTTCAACAACAATACTGTATGAGGATATATTCTGATGGTAGTGGAAATCTTCAACATAAAGAAGAGCCAACTCCCTTCCAGTTGATCAATGATGGACAGAGGTAGCTACACCCAGAGAAGAAACACTGGGAAGTGAATGTAAATTGTTAGCACTAATATCTGTCTGCCCAGGTTACATGTACCTTCGGAATCTAATGCTTATTGTGCAACAAGAAAATGGTATTTATACACATGTATTGTATCTAGGTTATATTGTAACACATGTAAAATGTATGGGATTGCCTGTCATCGGGGGGAGGGAGTAGAGGGAGGAGGGATATTTTGGAAAAATGAATATAAGGGATAATATTATAAAATATATATAATAAAAATTATTAAACAAAAAGATCAGAGGGCTTGAATTATGATAATCTAGAGGCCAAAGGCAGTAGGATTCTACCAAGAATCACCTTCCCCCAAAAAATTAATATAATCTATTAGAGGGGAAAATAAGCATTCAATGAAAACAAGGACTTTAAATAATCCTTAATGAAATGACTAGAGTTGAATAGAAAACTTTATTTTCAAATGCAACATTCAAGAGAATTGTAAAAAGGTAAATGGGAAAGGGAAAGCATAAGGGATTCAATCACATTAAAGTCTTGACCTTCCTACATGGGAAGATGATACTTTTAAATCATATGAATATTCTAATTCTTAGGGCATCTGGAAGAATATATAGATAGAGGGAACAGGTATGAGTTGAATATGAAGGAATAATATCTAAAACTAAACTTAAGATGTGAGAGAAGAATGTACTTAGAGAAAGGGTAAGAGAGAGGAAGAATGAGATAAATTAACTCACATAAAAGAGATAAAATTTATCTTACAGTAGAAAAAAAAGGGAGGTTTTTGGGAAGGAATAAACTTTACTCTTATCAGAACTGACTCAAAGAGAGAATGATATAATAACTCAATTTTATATAGAACTTTATTTTACCCTACAGTAAAGTAGGAAGTGCAGGGGATAAGAGCACGTTGTGAGGTGATAAAACTGGTCATAGAATGTGGGAGAAGATAGTTAGAAACAATACACATTTTAGGAAGGACAGAATAAAAAGAAAGAAAATAGAATAAATGGGGTCCTATAACAGATAAAAATAAAGTTAGGCAATAGTAACTGTGGGGGGAAAAAAAGGAAAAAAAAAACATTGAAGCTTTTTATTTATTTATTTTTGCAACACTGTTGCAAAAGAATTGTTTCTTTTTGGCTTCTTTCTCTTTGATCTGGAAATTCCCGAATTTGTTTATACTACTTCTGGAAATTTTCATTTGGGCATCTGTTGCAGGAGGTGATGGTCTATTCTTTTAAATTCTGTTTTACCCACTGGTTTTAAAATTTCAGGGCAATTTTCTTGATAATTTTTTTGAAAAGTTATGTCTAGTTTTTTTTGTTTGTTTGTTTTTGTTTTTTTTGGTTTTTTTTGCAACACTGATCCTTGGAAAGTCTTGTATTCTAATATTTACCCTCTTCACCTCACTCCCTCACCTAGATGGCAAGTAATACAATGTTAAACATAAAATATATGTAAATATATTGTAAATTGAATATAGGCATTCATATTTATACAATTATCTTGCTGCACAAGAAAAATTTGATCAGAAAGAAAGAAAAATGAAAAAGAAAATGCAATTCAAACCCGCAACAACAAAAAATGATTTTGTGATTCATACTCAGTTCCCACAGAACTCTGTTTGGGTGTAGATGGCTCTCATCATCACAAAATCATTGGAACTGGCATGAATCATCTGATTGTTGAGAAGAGCCATGAACATCAAATTGATTATTGTATAATCTTGCTGTTGCCATGTACAATGATCTCCTTATTCTGTTCATTTCACTTAGCATCAGTTCATGTAAGTCTCTTCAGGGTTATCTAAAATCATGCTCTTGATTGTTTCTTATGGAACAATTATATTCCATAATATTCATATACCATAATTTATTAATCCATTCTCCAATTGATAGGCATCCATTCAGTTATCAGGTTCTTGCTACTACAAAAAGGGCTGCCACAAACATTTTTGCACAGGTGTGTCCCTTTCCCTCTGTGGGGAATAGAAAGAGATAAGTTGAAGAACTTACAAGAATATATAAATTATTTTTTCTGTATTTTATTTTAATTATTTCTGTTTCCCCTATGACCTGTATAATATGTGCAGGCCCATATTTACTTGAGCAACTATAGCCATATTTACTTAACCTGAGCTGATGACATTTATCAGTATTTGACATTTATCAATATTTAGTCTATTAGCTGGACCACTATCTGCTTGATTAAGCCTGAAGGCCTGATTTTCTGTGTCCTAGAAATCAGAAGATTTTGGGGAAACAGAAACCTTCCATTCCAATCTCTCCAAATAGCAACAACCAATTGGATGCCTCCTCTTCCCCTTCTCAATTCTCTCTTACTTGTGATGTAATTTCTTGTATAAAAGCTATGTATCTTTACTACTTCTTTAGCCCTCCTATTGTGAGCTTTCTCTTTCTTATCTCGCTATGGGATGGCTCATCCTCCAGAGGTTTTCAATAAACAACTTTTCTTCCTTCTACTGAGTGATTTCTGAGTAGTCATTTTGGGTAAGGGTCTCCTGAAACCTTCATAACTCCTTTAAGATCTCTTTTGTATGTAGGTCCACTAGAAACACTGCTGGATGAAAGTGTATGCACAGTTTGATATCCCTTTGAGCTTAGTACCAAATTGCTCTCCAGAGTGGTTCGATCAGTTCACCATTCCAACAACAATACTTAAGTGTCACAGTTTTTCCACATCCCCTCCAACATTCATCATTATCCTTTCCTGTCATTTTAGACAATCTGAAGAGGTACATAGTGGCACCTCAGAGTTGTCTTATTTTGCATTTCTCTGATCAGTAGTGATTTAGAGCACCTTTCCATATGAGTGGAGATGGTTTGAATTTCTTCATTTGAATTGTGTGTTCATATCCTTTTATCATTTTTCAATTGGAGAATGGTTCGAATTCTTATAAATTTGAGTCACTTTTCTATGTATTTTAGAAATGAGGCTTTTATCAGATCCCTTTAATATAAAATGTTTTCCCAATTTATTGCTTCCCTTATAATCTTGTTTACATTACCTCTGTTTATACAAACACATTTTTTAAACTTTAAAAAAATTAATTTTTATGAAAGCTTTTTATTTACAAAACATACAAAACATTACCCACACAGGGTAATTTTTCAACATTGACTCTTGCAAAATCTTCTGTTACAAAATGTCCCCTCCTTCTTCCCACCCCTCCCTAACATGGCAGGTAGTCCAATACATGTTAAATATTGTACAAAAACATTTTAACCTCTGGAGAAGTATACGTGAAAAAAGGAGTTAATTCAATGGAACTGATGCAATGATTATACTTGAAACAAGGTGTTAACTTAGTGGAATTGATAAGATAATGGTTCTCTAGTTCACACATACTCAGTATACTGTAATGATGTAATTATAATATGGTATTTAAACTTAAGACAAAATCAGACTCTCAAGAGTGAGACTGATTGAGACTATCAGACTGTCAGACTGCTAGCCTGCTAGACTGCTAGTCTGCTGGATGAAACTGGGTCAGACTGAGACTGGGTCAGACCATGACAGAAACAGACTGTGTAAGAGACAATTAAGACTTTGGACTGTATTCTTGCCCATTCTCATGGTGTTTATCATGCTGAGACCAAAGCCCTTCCAGGAAACCTGCAGAAAGCTAGCCTGAACAATACATATAATTTTATTTCTAGTTTTCAGTACCATATCTATGTCATAAAAGGAATTTGATAGCACTCCTTTCCCTATTTTTCCCAAAAATTAATATAGTATTGGGATTAATTGTTCTTAAAATGTTTGGTAGGATTCACATGTAAATCTATCTGGCCCTGGAATTTTTTTTTTCTTATGGAGTTGACTAATAGAATGGTTTATTTCTTTTATCTAAAATAAAGTATTTATATAATTTATTTCCTCTCCTGTTAATCTGAGAAATCTATAGTTTTGTAGGTATTCCTCCATTTCACTTAGATTCTCAAATATATTGACATAGTTGGGGAAAAAAACACTGCCTAATTATTACTCTAATTATCCCTTTATTAGTAAAAAGTTCTCCATTTTAATTTTTGAGACCAATAATTTGATTGTTCCTTTTGTTTTTCTAATAAAAATAACTAAAGGTTTATCTATTTTGTTTTTTTTTCATAAAACCAAATCTTACTTTTATTTTCTAATTCAATAGTTTTTTTTACTTTCAATATTATTAATCTCCCCTTTTAGTTTCAGAATTTCAAATTTGGTATTTAATTGGGGGGATTTTAATTTGTTCTTTTTTCTAGCTTTTTAGTTAGAAGCCTAATTCATTGATCTTCTCTTTTTCTATTTTATGCAAGTGGGCATCTAGAAAAATAAAATTTGCTTTAATAACTGCTTTGGCTCCATCCCACAAATGTTGGTATTTTGTCTCATTATTGTCATTCTCTTGGATGAAATTATTGATTATGTCCATGATTTATTGTTTCATCCATTCATTCTTTAATATTAGATTATTTAGTTTCCAATTAATTTTGGTCTATTTTCCCCCTGGCCTTTTATTGCACGTAATTTTTATTGCACAACAAATTGAAAAAAAGCATTTACCATTTCTGCCTTTCTGCATTTGATTTTGAGTCTTGATGCACTAACATATAGTCAATTGTTGCATATATTCCATAAACCACCAAGAAAACTGCATACTCTTTTCTGTCTCCATTCAATTTTCTCCAAGGACTATCATACCTAATTTTTCTAAAATTCTCTTTACCTCCTTAATTTATTTCTTGTTTATTTTGTGGTTCCACTTATCTAGCTCTGAGAGAGCACGGTTGAGATCTCCCATTAGTATAGTTTTGCTGTCTATTTCTTCTTGCAATTCTTTTAACTTTTCTTCTATGAATTTGGGTGCTATTACACTTGGTGCATATATGTTTAGAATTGATATTACTTTATTATATATGGTACCCTTTAGTAATATATAGTTTCCTTCCTTATTTCTCTTTTAATTAGTTCTATTTTTATTTTTGCTTGATCTGAGATCAGAAGAGCTACCCCAGTTTTTTTTGTTTTGTTTTGTTTTGTTTTTCTTTTTGTTTTTGTTTTTGTTTTTTGTTTTTTTACTTCTCCTGAAGCATAATAGATTTTGCTCCAGCCTTTTACCTTTACTCTAAATGGATTATTCTGCTTTAAATGTGTTTCTTGTAAACAAAATATCATAGGATTCTGGCTTTTAATCCAGTCTGCTATCTGTTTTCCTTTTATGGGAGTGTTCATGTCATTCACATTCACAGTTTTAATGACTTTTAATGACTAATTCTGTATTTCCTGTCATCTTATTCACCCTAAATTATGCTTTTCCCTTTCCTTTCTCCCTTTCCTTACTCCTTAGTGTTTTATTTCTGACCAATACCTCTCTTAAAGGGCCCTCCTTATAGTTCCTTCTCTTTCCCCATCTTTTAACTTCCCCTTTCCCTTTTCCCTTTCCCATTTCCTCTTTCCCCTTTCACTTCCCTATGAGGTGAGACGAGAATCTGGAACTTAATTTTTTTTAAAAAAGAATGTTCATTTTTCTATGTATCTGGAAAAAAGAAAATGCTAAATACATTTTAAAAGAAAATAAATGAGTCCTCATGACCTAGTAAAACACCCAAAACTGAATTTTCATGCCTGTCATTTTAGAGGAATAAAATCTATCAAATGTGTCAGTGACGTTCTGTCCCTCTTTATAAGTACCAGTTCATCTTATGTATCACTGAGCATCCTACTTATGAGAAACATCAGATTTTCTGGAGAGTGAAGGTAAATAAATATACATTAATTTGTGGGATGTGTCACAATGGTCACTCCTCACTCCTTCATTTATCTTTTTCTTCTATTTATCATGTCTGGTAGATCATCTTTTTCAAGACTTCTTAAAAATCTCCATTGGTTAATTTAAACATATATAACACATTCTCCTATGGAGAATTTGCATCTCTGTCTTTCTAGTGATTATTATCTGTAATTTGATTGTAGCTTAGTGAATTTACCCCTTATCATCACCATTCTACCTTAAGGCTAGTGGGAATGAAAAGTTGAGAATTATCCTGAAGTTGTGAACATGAATTACTGGGATGATCTTGGTGCATCTCAATAATAATAGGAAAATTTGAAAAAGAGTAAGGTTTAAGGAGAAAAAGAAAATTCAGGTAATGAAGAGATCACAGTGACTGGCCAGTTTGATATAGTAGAAAGATCACTGGCTTTGGAGTCAGAAGACCTTGGTTCAAAAATTGGCTCTACCTTACTGTAGACAAATTATTTCATGTTTTTTACCTCAGTTTCTTCATGAAAAAAGTAAAGAAATTGTATTTCATGATCTCAGTTGTTCAAGATGAGATTCTCTAATGTAAGTTGTGTGAGGAGGTTTCCTCAATGACATGGGACCTGATTTATGCCAGTCCTCCATGATTAATCTAATCAATAAACAATAATCATACACTTCATAGGAAGAAGGCACTGTTACAAGTTCTGGGAATACAAAGATGTACACAAAACATCCCTTGTCCACAAGGAACTCATTTTCTATTAGGAAAATGCAGTATATAATAAGTAAGTAAACATAAAGTACATACAAAGTTATAAAATCAATTACAAGAGGAAGAGTGCCAATAAACTAGAAGAAACACATCTTTGAGACCACATAAAATGAAACCTGAACTTGATTATCAAGGAAACTAAAGAGTACATGAAACAGAAGGTCCACCTATGAATTAGCATGGAGGTGGGAGAAAGAATTTTGTGCATCAGATATAGCTATGAGAGCCAGTCAGACTGCAATGGAGAGGGAATGAGGGAAAACAATATTAAATAAAACTAGAAAAGTAGCTATGAGTCAGATTATAGAGTTTTACATTTCAAACTGAGTAACATCCATGCTATTTCCCCCACCCCCCAGCAACAATGGCACTAATTGAAGATCATTGAGTGTTGAGGTAAAATTATTAAATGATCAGATGTGTATTGCAGGAATAATAATTTAGTAACTATATAGAGGATGGGATAACAAGGAAAGAGAATGAAGAAAGACTACATAGAGAGCTATCAGAGTAATCTAGAGGAAAGTATCTTAGCACTGAATTAGAGTCTAAATGAGTTTTGAAAAGAAAAAAGATTCAATATATGTTGAAGAAGTATGGGCATGAAAATACTTAATTGCTTATGGGATAGTAAAATTTCAAATATTTTTGCAAAACTGCTGAAAATATGCGACATAAGTTGGAGGGACATCTATTAAAATAGGGAAGTTTGGAGAAGTAGTATATAGTAAAATATGCTAAATTTAATTTTGGAAAATAGGATTTGGGGAGTCAGTGGGACATCCAGGTAGAGTTATTCAGCATATAGTTGATAGGCGGGAAACAGAATTTAGGAGTGATAGGATATATACGTATAGATACATGACATTCAGACACACACATAAATACATAAACATGCACATGGAAAACATCCAAAATTTATAGAACAGTTTTAAATATATATATATATATATATATATATATATATATATAAATGATACAGAATAGTTACAGATAAATATATAGACCTACATGTATGTTTAATTTTGAATTTTTAAAAAAGTTTATATGTAATACATAATTCTTATTATTATAATACTATTTTATTTTATTATTTCCATGTATGTGCTATTTTGTATGCTATATTTGCACATATTATATGTACATATCTGCGTGATCTACAAAATAATTAGAAGAAATATAGTGGTTAGAAAAAAGGGAGTTGATCTTCAAAAGAGTTACATAAAGGAAGAGAGAATTTTTTGTTATAGAGATTATTGAATCATGGAGTCAGAGAGAAAACAAGTCACTCAAAGGATAACATTTATTTACTGACCATAGGAGATGAGATTATTTTCTGGAAAAGTTATAATTAAGAACAGTAAATTAAGAAAACAGTTTATTAAAGAGTTCAAATTTACTATGTGCAACAAACTTCAAAACTATTATCTTATTTGATCCTCACATCATCCCTGGAAGGTAAATTGATCCTATTGGAGATAACTCTTTTATAGTTAAGTAAATTGTTGGAGCTACAAATTATGTGACTTAAGAGTAATATGCTAAGTAAGTACCTGACATTGTATGTAAGGTTTTTTTTGTTTGTTTGTTTGTTGTTGTTTTTTTTTTTCTAATTCTATATATAGGACTCTGTTCACTGTGTTCCCAAGTACTCTGATGAAGAGGCTTGAAAGGAATATAGAAAGATTAGAATTGCTTCTAAAGTGTATATTATTTAAAGCAATTAGTAATATAAGGCTTGCACTACAGGAATGATTAATTTTCAGAGAAATCAAAAGCAAGGAGGAGTGCATTGTAGGAAAGTCACATTCTATAACTAAGGACATGGAATAAAGGGTTACCATGCCATATTTGGTGATGGTGAAAAATCTGGACGATCTGGAATGTACAACTTATGTAGAATGTAATGAGACATAGTATTAAATAGTTATATCAAAGACAATTTTATCAGTCTTTGAGTTACAAATCATCTACACATGTTTAATATATGGATGTTTTCAGGTACTAATCTATGTTTCCAAACATGCCCTCAGAAATAGGAGACAAAAATGGATTTGACTGCTTTATAATACTGTTATTTCTAAAGTGTTAAAATAATATTTCTGACATAAAAATAGTTAAGGTTGAGAAAAGTGCCCCTAATATCACACTCTTCTCTCTTCAGTAATAACTTTTGTAATCTCCCAAATTTTGTGATGCACAGAAATTCATCTTGCTGCAAGTTGCTTTTTCTACTCTTTTCTTTTTGCTAAGATAAACTCAAATGAGATCCATTCAGCTTTTTTTGAGCACTAGGAGCATGAATTAGAAATTTTATCTAAAGAAAAGAACTTCAAAGTTTCCCCTTTGTATAATCCAGAAAAAGCTGAAGCTATATATCTCCCAAATTTTCAGGATTGCAATTCTCATTAAGGAACGGGAATGATGCCATATTAGAAAAAAATTGGTTAACTATTTTAAAATAACTGCAGTTTGAAATGATACATTAAAATTTGTGCATTTAGCTTTTTACCTGGCCACATCAACAAAGGATATTTGAGTTAAGGAGAAACCACCTAAGAATATTGTAGTTAAAGGAAGCTGGGCTTCAATCTCAGGAATATCACTCTAGCTCAAGAATTTTCTTCATTAATTATATGATTTTAAAGTTAGATTAAGAATTTTAAGAAATTAATTTCACTAACATTTTAAGAATTGCAAAGCAATACTTACATTTTCTGCATAAATCTTTCCTAACCTACCCCATTTCTCAAACTGTATTTTCAATGCAAGAAAAATCTGGATTCAAAACCTGCCCCAGATCCACATGTGTAGAAATGTTTGTGGCACCCCTTTTTGTAGTGGCAAGAAATTGGAAACTGAGTGGATGCCCATCAGTTGAAGAATGGCTAAATAAATTATGGTGTATGAATGCTATGGAATATTATTGTTTTGTAAGAAACGACCAGCAGGGTGATTTTAGAAAGGCCTGGAAATACTTACATGAACAAATGCTAAGTGAAATGAGCAGAGCCAGGAGATCATTATACATGGCAACAACAAGATATGATGATCAATTCAAATGAATGTGGCTTTCTTCAACAATGAGATGATTCAAACCAGTTCCAATTGTTCAGTAATAAAAAGAACCCTTTATACCCAGAGAGAGGACTGTGGTAACAACATAGCATGTTTGTTCACTCTTTCTGATGTTGGCTTGCATTTTGTTTTCTTTCTCAGTTTTTTTTTTTTTCCCTTCTTGATCCGATTTTTTCTTGTGCAGCAAGAGAACTGTATAAGTATGTATACATACATTAGATTTAACATGTATTTAAACATAATTAACATGTATTTGAACTAAGGAATATGAGTTTTCCTTACCTGAGGCCCAGTGATTCTATACACTGTGTCACCTAGCTGCCACAATTGAGTAGAGGAGTAATATGATCAGACCTGCACTTCACAGGTATCAACATGTATTGGACTACTTGCTATCTAGAGGAGGGGATGGGGGGGGAAGGATAATTTTAGAACAGAAGGTTTTGCAAGGGTCAATGTTGAAAAATTACCCATGCATATGTTTTGTAAATAAAAAGCTTTAAAACAGAATAAAACAAAACAAAATTTGCCCCAGTAAAATCACTGGTTGTGTTAACTCCAAAAACTAACTTATTTATTCAGTGCTCTTGGAAGCTAACCAAGACTCAAAGTTGTAGGTGTGTTTATCTGTATTATTTAGAGGTTATTTCCTCTAATGATAATTCTATATACTAATGAAACCACAAATTCAGTACCTATCTCCATTTATTTAATTAATAAAATATATCCAATAAGTGTTTTGATTCTGTTCATAAACCTTAAAATTTAGATATTTATTTAAAACTTATTATGTTCTGATGTTGTAGAAGTGGAATTTTGATCAAGCAATGAGTCACTAAATATTCAAGGTCTTGGACTTTTTGCTACTTGCTCAAAATGTGTCCAAAGTAATAAAGAATATAGAGGTAGAGTATTCTTTAATTTTTCACCAAATGTTCAGTACTTTTACATATAAATCAATAGATGATAAATTGATAATTTGACAAAACATTTAGGAACACATCCTACAAAGAACATTATTTAAATGGAGGAAATAATGAATAAATGAATAAAATGAATGCAAATATATTAAGTTTTTTACCAAGTACAATATACTGTTTTGAAACCTGATGATATTAAAAGAAAAAAAAAAAAAAGAAAATGGATATTCCCTAGACTTTTCTTTCTGAAGTACTGAGACAAAATATAAAACTGCAGTATAAGTAACAATCCTCAATCAGGCTTCAGGATACAGTCACAAGAAGTATGCAAGATGCATGCAAAATGCTATGTCACGTATAGGAGATACAAAAATAACAATTACACACCCTTACTTTTGAGAGGTTAAAGTAGTGATAATGACTAAAGTTTTTCCATCCCAATCAGTGAATTTTCCAGTGAAACTGAACCTTAATTACCTTTCAATAGTCAAATAAGCACTTTAGGAAGATTATTTTGACAATGAGGTGGAGGATGGATCAGAGTAGAGAGGGACTTGTGATAGGCAGAGTATGAGCAAGTAATAGCAAGAGTTGAGCATGAGGTGATGATAGCATGGGCCAGTAGTGAAATTATCAAAGAAAACAAGGAGATATTTCAAAAAGGCAAAACTGATTGGTGGTGATGGTGAGGTCTTTGAAAGAGAATAAGGAGACAAAGATGACACCTAGGTTGTGGACTGAAAAGCATGAGAATATGGTACTATCCTCAAAGTTACAAATAATGGAAGATGAAAAAAAATATTGGAGCAAATATATTGAACATATTGGAGATGTTAAATAAATCAGAGATGAAAAGTCAAAAGAGAAATGAAGATTGTATAACTAGATTTCAGAATCATAGTAAAGATGTTGGTTGAATTCATGGTAGTTGATGGTGTACCTAGGTGAAATAGAAGAAAGAGAGTTCTGTGGGACATCCATTACTTATGTGTCAGATAGCATCTTAGAATATGTTCCCTCAAAGGAAACTGAGAAGGAACAATTAGATAGGAAAAGTGAAAGAAGGGAGTAATCAAGAAACCTAGAGGTAAGATTTTTAAAGAAGAAGGAAGGAAAAAAGGAGGGAAGGAAGAAAGTAAAGTAACAAAAAAAAAAAAACAAAGGGAAAAAGAGAAAGGAAACAATGGATTGTTTAAATATTTGCAGAAAAGACTCAATTTAACTGGAACACAAACTAGAAAAACTGTTTAATTGATCATTTTTTTAAATTTTAATACTAGTCATTTCTCAGTTGATAAATGATTAAAGGATATGAACAGACAATTTTCAGATGAAAGCAACTTTATATGTGAAAAATGCTCTAACCCTTTATTGTTAAAAAAGTGGAAATTAAAAAGCAAACTTCTGAGGTCTCACCTTATACATATCAGATTGATCAAGACGACAAGAAAAATAATGATAAATGTTGGAATAGAACTGGGAAAACTGGATCACTAATGGATTGTTGATGGTGTTGGGTCCTCCAGTCATTCAGGTGAGCAATATTGAACTATGCCTTTAAGATAATAAAATTATGTGTACCCTTTGGTCCAGCAACAATACTACTGTGTCTATATCCCAAAATATTATAAAAGGGACAAAATACCTACATTTGCAAAAACAATTTATAACAACTATTTTCGTGGTATCAAGGAATTAGAAATTCAGATAATGTGCCTCAATTGGGGGATGGCTGAATAAGTTATGATATATCAATGAAAGGGAATATTATTATCCCATAAGAAATGATGAACAGCTACTTAGTCTATATACCAAAACATTCATAAAAAAAGGAAAAGGACCCACATGTGCAAAAATGTTTGTAGTAGCCCTTTTTTTTTTTCTGGCAAGGAACTGGAAATTGAGTGAAAGCACTTAAGTTGGGGAATGGCTGAATAAGTTATAGAATATGAATGTAATGGGATATTGTTCTATAAGAAATGAAATCAGAAAAGCCTGGAAAGACTTACAAGCACTGATTCTAAGTATGGTGAATAGAAGCAAGAGAACACAATACAACATCAAAAAGAAGATTATGTGATGATTGACTGTGATGAAGTTGGCTCTTTGAGCTAAGTAATGATTGAGTCGATTAAAGACAATTTCAATAGACTTATGTTGGAAAGAGTCATTTATATTCAAGGAGAGAACTCTGGAGATCGAATGTCAATGAAAGAATAGTGTTTTCATCTTTTTCATTACGTTTTTGTGATTTGCTCATTTATTTTTTTTTCTCTTTCACATGTTTTTCACCTTTTTCGATCTAGTTTTTCCTGCCTATCATGGTAAAAATGCAAATATGTTTAGAAAACTTGTATACATTTAACTTATAGTGGATTGCTTTCTATCTAGAGGAAGGGGAATGGAATGAGGGAGGTTTTTTAAAAGTGAATATTTATTGAAAACTATCTTTCCATGTATTTGGAAAAATAAACTGTTTTTTATAAAAAAAAGAAAAGAAAATCATTAGCAGGCTGATTTCAAGAAGCCTGGAAAGACTTATATGAACTGTTGCTGAGTAGAGCATCAGTAACGCAGAACTAGGGGAATATTGTATACATTAATACTAAGATTATATGATGATAAATTATAATATACTTAATTATTCTCAGCAATGTAGTTATCCAAAACAGTTCTAATAGATTTGGAATGGAAAATGCCAACCACATCCAAAAGGAAAACTATGAAGACTCAGGAGAAGATAGTGATCAATAGTTTTATACTATAGTAATATGTCAAAAAAAGATTAAAATTGAGAAAAGATTAGGGAAAAGACAGTAAGAATGGAAGATTGAAGAAAATTAGATCATATGGAATTGTTTTAAATTTCTCAATATGAATGACAACGATCTTATCTAAAAGAAATTAGAGATATGAGGAACTTGGAGAAGGAAGAGAAGTTTTAAAATATTGAGATTGAAACCATTATTGAGATAATATTGAGATAAAATCATAGACTAGAGAAGGATAGAAAGAGTGAATTGGTTCAATGAGGTTTGATAACATGGATTTCTAATGAGTCTAACAATTACAATTGTAACAATGTATATCACTGATTCAGTCACTTGTAAGGAATGAACAGTCAAATTCAGTGCTGAAATTTAACTAAAGATTGTTAGCAATAGGACAAGCATAACACTTAGGAGCAGAGAAAAATATAACGTTAAAATTATTATTTATGTGTGTGTATATATATATATATATGTATATATACACACACATTAGAGATTTGAGAGGCAGAAAGGTGAAGTCAGAACAGAAGATATAACAACAGTACTAAATGGTGAAAGTGTAGTTGAGATTAAAGAATGGATTTAGAAGGAATATTTATATAACCCATCATTATGTATAAGGTTATCCCTTACAACAAACTCTATTTTAATAAATTCAAACAAAATCTTCATTTCACAGTAAAAAACAAAACAAAACAATGAGGTTCAGAGAGATGATGATTCCATTTTCCAGAGTCACCCAGTTAACAAATGTCAAAGTAATGATTCAAAGCAAGACATGAGACCAACTTTATTTTTTCTTTTATCTGATATTTATGCTACTTATTAGGAATCCACATTTCAATTTCTTTGCTAATCTCTTCCTAACTTCTCTTGGATATTCTTTAGGATAAATGGAAAACCCTAATGGGAAAGAGAGAGTAGCCTTTAATAAAGAGTTAAAAGGGTTTTCTTAACGAAAATGCATATGGCAGAATTATTAACTCTTATGTCAGTCAATACCTCAAATAACTGACTGATGGTATTGATTGATGGAGCACTAACAAATAATGGAGCCATAAAAAGAAAAATTCAATTGCAAATTACCACAGATATTAAAGAGGAGATATTAAAAAGGAGACAAGTTGCCTACAGGTCATTTGAAAATAAAATCTATTTCATCAATGATTTACTGCATTTTACTTACTAAGGTAGTTTGTGTGTGTGTGTGTGTGTGTGTGTGTGTGTGTGTGTGTGTGTGTGTGCTTATATGTGTTTCTTTTTTTTTCTAAATACATTTGGAAGGACAGAAGCAATATTTGATAATTCAGTTTACATGAAACATGCATGTTTCAACTGCTAATAATTATCTTACTTGCAGATATGAATGATAAAATTATGTATAATAAAACAGACCAATATCTGCCATTATCTTCAGTAACTAAAATATTTAACATATATTAATGAATTAGTTGCAGATCTTGGAACACTATTTTTTAAAAAAAGTTTGACATAAGCAATTGTTTTTATTTATGCATTTTAATCATACTTTTCTATATGAATCATGTTAGGAGAGAAAAATCAGAGCAAAATAAAAAAAATGGGAGAGATTAAAAAACAGAAAAAAGAAGTGAATATAGAATGTGTTGATTTACATTCAGTCCCTTTATTTCTTTTTCTGAATGTAGATAGCCATTTTCCGTCCAAAACGTATTGGGAATGCTTTAGATAACTGAATCACTGAGAAGAATTGAGTCTTTCATAGTTGATGATCACACATTCTTGTTGTGATTATGTGCTAAGTATTCCTGGTTCTGTTTGTTTCACTCAGCAACAGTTCATGTAACTCTCTACAGGCCTCTCTAAAGTCAGCTTGTTCATCAATTTTATAGAACAATAATATTCAATTATTTCATATACCACAATTTGTTCAGCCATTCCCAAATTGATGGGCATCTACTCATTTTCCAATTCTTTGCTACCATAAAACAAACTACTACTAATGTTTTTGCACATGTGGGTCCTTTTTCATCCTTTGCGATTTTTTGAGATACAGACCCAACAATGGCACTACTGGGTCAAAGGGTACCTTAAAGCATGAAAAGCATATTTTAATTTTCTCATTTTCTCCTCATAATAACACTATTGGTGTGAATCTTACTCTCATCAGAGGAGGCTAAAAAAGTAAATAATTGACATATTTGTTTTTCAGAGAATTCTCTCTCACCTCATTAAAAGGGGAGAGATGGAAAGGAAAAAGGAAAAGGGGAGTAAGGGAAGGGTACATGAAAAGGGAAGGCATTTGAAGGAGGGGGAAGGATACTAAGAAGGGAGGGCTAATTATCACAAGTGGGGTTTATAAATTAAATATTGGGGAAGGGGTCCAGGGTGGTCAAGGGAAAAAAGCATAATTGGAGGATAGCATGATGGCAGGAAATACAGAATTAGTCATTTTAATTGTAAGTGTGAATGGAATGAATTCTCCCATCAAACAGAGATGGATAGTAGACTGGATCAAACGACAGAACTCTACAATATGTTGTGTACAGGAAATACACTTAAAGCAGGGAGATACATACACAGTAAAAGTAAAAGGTTGGAGCAGAATCTATTATGCTTCAGGAAAAGCCAAAAAAACAGGGGTAGCCATCCTTATCTCAGATCAAGCAAAAGCAGAAGTTGATCTAATTAAAAGAAATAAGGAAGGAAACTATATCCTGCTAAAAGGTAGCATAAACAATGAAGCCATATCAATACTAAACATATATGCACCAAGTGGTATAGCATCTAACTTTCTAAAGGCAAAGTTAACAGAGTTGAAAGAAGAAATAGACAGTAAAACTATAAAACTAAACTTAACTTAACTAAAACTTACCTTCAGTAAGCATAATATGCAATGGAGATAAACTGGAACCTTTCCCAGTAAGACCAGGAGTGAAACAAGTTTGCCCACTATCACCATTACTATTCAATATAGTACTAGAAATGCTAGTCTCGGCAATAAGAGCCGAGAAAGAGATTCAAGGAATTAGAGTAGGAAATGAGGAAATGAAACTGTCACTCTTTGCAGATGACATGATGGTATACTTAGAGAACCCCAAAGACACTGCTAAAAAGCTATTAAAAATAATTCAGAATTTTAGCAAAGTTGCAGGATACAAAATAAATCCACATAAATCCTCAGCATTTTTATATACCACCAACAAAACGCAACAGCAAGAGATACAAAGAGAAATTCCATTCCAAACAAATGTTGAGAGTATAAAATATTTGGGAATCCATCTACCAAAGAAAAGTCAGGAATTACATGAGCAAAATTACGATACACTTCCCACAAAAATAAAGTCAGATTTAAATAATTGGAAAGACATTCAGTGTTCTTGGATAGCCCGAGCGAATATAATAAAGATGACAATACTTCCATAACTAATCTATTGATTTAGTACTATACCAATCCGACTCCCAAGAAACTATTTTAATGACCTAGAAAAAATAACAACAAAATTCATATGGAAGAATAAAAGGTCGAGAATTACATGGGAACTAATGAAAAAAAAAGTCAGATGAAGGTGGTCTAGGTGTACCTGATCTAAAGCTATATTATATAGCAGCAGTCACCAAAACCATTGGGTATTTGCTAAGAAATAGACCAGTTGATCAGTGGAACAGATTAGGTACAAAAGACAAAAAAGGGTACATCTATAGCAATCTAGTCTTTGACAAACCCAAAGATATCAACATTAGGGATAAAAATTCATTATTTGGAAAAAAACTGTTGGGAAAACTGGAAATTAGTATGTCAGAAATTAGATATGGATCCACATTTAACACCATATACCAAGATAAGATCAAAATTGGTCCATGATTTAGGAATAAAGAATGAAATCATAAATAGATTAGAGGAACAGAGAATAGTCTACCTCTCAGACCTGTGGAGGAAGAAGGAATTTATGACCAGAGGAGAACTAGAGATCATTATAGATCACAAAAGAGAAAATTTTGATTACATCAAACTAAAAAGTTTCTGTACAAACAATACTAATGCAAACAAGATTAGAAGGGAAGTAACAAATTGGGAAAATATTTTTATACTTAAAGGTTCAGATAAAGGTCTCATTTCCAAAATATATAGAGAACTGACCCTAATGTATAAGAAATCAAACCATTCTCCAATTAAATGGATATCAAAGGATATGAACAGACAATTCTCAGATGATGTAATTGAAATTATATCCACTCATATGAAAGTGTTCCAAATCACTACTGATCAGAGAAATGCAAATTAAGACAACTCTGAGATACCACTACACACCTGTCAGATCGGCTAACATGACAGGAACAAATAATGATGAATGTTGGAGGCGATGTAGGAAAACTGGGACACTAATATATTGTTGTTGGAATTGTGAAAGAATCCGGCTATTCTGGAGAGCAATTTGGAACTATGCCCAAAAGGTTATCAAACTGCACATACCTTTTGATCCAGCATTGCTGCTATTGGGCTTATATCCCAAAGAAATTTTGAGGAGGGGAAAGGGACCTGTATGTGCCAAAATGTTTGTGGCAGCTCTTTTCATAGTGGCTAGAAACTGGAAGATGAATGGATGTCCATCAATTGGAGAATGGTTGGGTAAATTATGGCATATGAAGGTTATGGAATATTATTGCTCTGTAAGAAATGACCAGCAGGAGGAATACAGAGAGGTTTGGAAAGACTTACATCAACTGATGCTGAATGAAATGAATAGAACCAGAGGATCACTGTACACTTCAATGTTGTATGAAGATGTATTCTGATGGAAGTGGTTATCTTAACATTAAGAAGATCCAACTCATCTCCAATTGATCACTCATGGATAGAAACAACTACACCCCGAGAAGGAACACTGGGAAGTGAATGTAAATTGTTAGCACTACTGTCTATCTACCCTGGTTACTTATACTTTTGGAATCTAATACTTAACGTGCAACCGGAAAATTGGATTTACACACATAAATTGTATCTAGGTTATACTGTAACACATATAAAATATATGGGATTGCCTGTCATCAAAGGGAGGGAGTAGAGGGAGGGAGGGGATAATTTGGAAAAACGAATACAAGGGATAATGTTATAAAAAAATTACTCATGCATATATACTGTCCAAAAAAATTTTATAATTATAAAATTAAAAAAAAACTATGAAACTGGGATGCAAAAACTTTAATGACTTATGCAAGCTCACATGGCTAGTAAGTACATGAGACTAGATTTGAATAGTTATTCCTGTTTCCAACTCCTAATATCCTATCCTTTATGTCATAACACTTCCTACTATTAAACTCTTCTTGATATCCATTCTTTAATACCATTTATCTTTGGTTGTTTGATTTCATAACAAAGGTCTTATCTTTCAGTGGTGAAAACACTTAAGACATACACAATGTACAGTAAATTCTACTTGATAAGCACTGAAAAGTATTGATGTTCTGTTTCAATTTCATTTTTTTATGGAAGCACATTTAAAAACACCAGCAAAATACCGCCATTCTTTAGCTACCATAGAATAATTTTAATAATTTATATCACTTACACTTTCCCCACAAATTTTTACCTCTCATTTATATTTAAGGGATTTGTTTCTTTTATATAACATGGCCACCACCAGTAATGTGCCCTAATTTAAATAGTGATAACAAAATAAAAACAACTTCTCAAGTAGCCAATATTTTGGCAACTCCTCAATAAGCATGTTCAGTCAAGACACTATTATAAAGATCATTAGTGTTGAGTAATTCCATTCAGCCAATATACAATTAAATGTTTTACTTTGTACACTAATAGTGAGAAGGTAAAATGACATTATGTTTTTGTATTTAAAAATAAAATATAACAAAATAATAAACATCCTGCAGCCATTTTCAACTTAATGCTTTCCTTCCTCCTCCCAACCCCCTTTCTCCCTCTGACATAGTCTTTTAATGGAAACCTCAGATTCAATCCCCTGTCCTTTGTGGCAACATTCACTGCAAACATCATTAAGGATGTGAGGTCTTTCCCTTAATTAAGAACTAAAAGGCTTCATTTCCTAAAACAAAAGCATGTGGCAGGTTTTATTGATCTGGTCTGTGTCGCCAGATGAACACATTAGCAGAGGTTATTGATTACTATAATGGTAATGAGCTCGGTTCCTTGTCAGGTGAAGTCAACATTCTTGGGCACATTTGTTTGAAACTAGCTAATATGTAAGTTAATGCTGGCTAAGATATATGATGCAGCGGATTTTTAAGGCTTTATTACCTATGAATCATTCTCTTAAAATGTAATTACAGTCATTAAAAAGGTTATTTTCCTGTCATTATCATGTTATAATTTCTTTGGGAATGCTAATGATGCTCTTAAAAATGGATGCCAAGCCAAAACTAGTATAGCATATAAAAAATGCTCTTACTTTCTTTTTTTTCAAAGTGTATGATTTTTAAAATATATTTAGTGATTTATTTTTCCCTAGTTACAGGTAAAAAATAATTTCTAAAATTTGTTTTTAAAACTTTGAGTTTCAAATTTTCTTTCTTCTTCCCTCATCCCTGCCACAGAGAAGAAAAGCAATTACAATTAGATTATACATGTTCATTTATGCAAAACATTTTCATTTTTGTCATATTGTAAAAAGGACAAAAAATCCTTAAGAAAAATAAAGTAGATTTCAAATTGTATTCAAGCATCATCAGTTCTTTTGTCTAGAGATGAATAACATTTTTCAACATACATTCTTCAGAGTTGTTTAGGATTATTTTGTTGCTGAAGATAGCTAAGTCATTCAGAACTAATTACCTTATAATATTGCTGTTATTTATTTGTATACAGCACATTTACCTTTGCATTACTGCATGTAAATCTTGGCAGGTTTTCCTGAGAGCATCTTGCACATCAATTTTTTTTTTTCTTTTTGTGATTCAATTGTAATTAAGTGTTCAAGGTCATATAGCTTATAAGTCTGATATCAGATTTGAATTCAGGTCTTCCTGACTAAAGAGCTGGTGCTCTATTTACTACTCTATCTAGCTGTTCCTCATCATTTCTAATAGCACAATAGTATCCCATCATAATAAAATATCACATTTTGTTCAGCCATTCCACAGGTTATCATTCCATCAGTTTGCACTCCTTTGCCACCAGAAAAGAGCTGCTACAAATATTTTGTACAGATACATCCTTATCCTTTTAGGTTTTTTTTTTTTTGTCCTTTATTTCTTTTGTGATACAGTTCCAGTAGTGGCAATGCTACACCAAAAGAAGTGGTTTATAGTCCTTTGGGCATAATTCCTTTTACAGATCACTTGCTTTTCCAATGAGACATTTCATGTTCTTTTCTATTTATTCCATTTTTTCGTTTTTGTGTTATTGTTTCTTGATTCCCCATAAAGTCATTACCTACCATTTGCTCAGTTCACACTTTTTATGTTTTTTCTTCATTGAGATTCTGTAATACCTTTTCATTTGGTCAATTCTAACTGGATCAAAAGCTAGAACTCTACAATATGTTGTTTACAGGAAACACATTTAAAGCAGGGAGATACATACAGAGTAAAGATAAAAGGCTGGAGCAAAATCTATATGTTTCAGATGAAGTAAAAAAAGCAGGGGTAGCCATCATTATCTCAAATCAAGCAAAAGCAAAAAAAAATGATCTAATTAAAAGAGATAAGGAAGGAAGCTATATCTTACTAAAATGTAGCATAGCAATATCAATATTAAACATATATGCACCAAGTGATATAGCATCTAAATTCCTAAAGGAGAAGTTAAGAGAGTTGTAAGAAGATATAGACAGCAAAACTATAATAGTGGGAGATCTCAACCTTGCAATCTCAGAATTAGATAAATCAAACCACAAAACAAATAAGAAAGAAATTAAAGAGGTAAATGGAATATTTAAAAAAATTAGGAAACACTTGCCACAAAAATAAGGTCAGATTTAAATAATTGGAAAGACATTCAGTACTCTTGGATAGGCTGAGTGAATATAATGAAGATGACAATATTCCCCAAACTAATCTATTTATTTAGTGCTATACCAATCCGACTCCCAAGAAACTATTTCAATGACCAAGAAAAAATAACAACAAAATTCATATGGAAGAATAAAAGGTTGAGAATTGCAAGGGAACTAATGAAAAAAACTCAGAGGAAGGTGGTCTAAGTGTACCTGATCTAAAGCTATATTATATAGCAGCAGTCACCAAAACCATTGGGTATTGGCTAAGAAATAGACCAGTCGATCAGTGGAACAGATTAAATACAAAGGACAAAAAAGGGTACATCTATAGCAATCTAGTCTTTGACAAACCCAAAGATACCAGCATTAGGGATAAAAATTCATTATATGGAGAAAAAAAAACTGTTGAGAAAACTGGAAATTAGTATGGCAGAAATTAGATATGGATCCACACTTAACACCATATACCAAGATAAGATCAAAATGGGTCCATGAATTAGGGATAAAGAATGAGATCATAAATAGATTTGAGGAACAGAGAGCAATCTACCTCTCAGACCTGTGGGGGAAGAAGGAATTTATGAGTAGAGGAGAACTAAAGATCATTATTGATCACAAAATAGAAGATTTTGATTATATCAACCTAAAAAGTTTCTGTACAAACAATACTAATGCAAACAAGATTAGAAGGGAAGTAACAAATTGGGAAAACATTTTTACACTTAAAGGTTCAGATAAAGGTCTCATTTACAAAATATATAGAGAACTGACCCTAATTTATAAGAAGTCAAACCATTCTCCAATTGATAAATGGTCAAAGGATATGAACAGACAATTCTCAGATGATGATATTGAAATTATATCCACTCATATGAAAGAGTGTTCCAAAACACTACTGATCAGAGAAATGCAAATTAAGACAACTCTGGGATACCGCTACACACCTGTCAGATTGGGATTGGCTAAGATGACAGGAACAAATAATGATGAATGTTGGAGGCGATGTGAGAAAACTGGAACACTAATACATTGTTGGTGGAGTTGTGAAGGAATCCAGCCATTCTGGAGAGCAATTTGGAACTATGCCCAAAAGGTTATCAAACTGCACATACCTTTTGATCCAGCATTGCTGCTATTGGGCTTATATCCCAAAGAAATTTTGAGGAGGGGAAAGGGACCTGTATGTGCCACAATGTTTGTGGCAGCTCTTTTCATAGTGGCTAGAAACTGGAAGATGAATGGATGTCCATCCATTGGAGAATGGTTGGGTAAATTATGGTATATGAAGGTTATGGAATATTATTGCTTTGTAAGAAATGACCAGCAGGAGGAATACAGAGAGGCTTGGAGAGACTTACATCAACTGATGCTGAGTGAAAAGAACAGAATCAGAAGATCGCTGTACACTTCAATGTTGTATGAAGATGTATTCTGATGGAAGTGGAAATCTTCAACATAAAGAAGAGCCAACTCACTTCCAGTTGATCAATGATGGACAGAAACAACTACATCCAGAGAAGGAACACTGTGAAGTGAATGTAAATTGTTAGTACTACTGTCTATCCACCCAGGTTACCTATACCCTCGGAATCTAATACTTAATGTGCAACAAGAAAATTGGATTTAAAAACATATATTGTATCTAGATTATATTGTAATACATGTAAAATGTATGGAATTGCCTGTCATCAAGGGGAGGGAGTAGAGGGAGGGAGGGTATAATTTGGAAAAACGAATACAAGGGATAATGTTATAAAAAATTACTCATGCATATATACTGTCAAAAATTTATAAATAAAATTTAAAAAATAAAGAAATAAATAATTTTCACCAAAAAAAAATTAGGTATGATAGATCTTTGTAGAAAACTGAATGGAGACAGAAAGGAATATATTTTCCTTTCAACAGTTCATGGAACCTATACAAAAATTTACCATATATTAAGACATAAAGACCTCAAAATTAAATGCAGGAAGGCAGAAATAGTAAATGCATTCTTTTCAGATCACAATGCAATAAAAACTACATTCACCAAAAAGGGGTAAATAAACCAAAAAGTAATTGGAAATCAAATCTCATACTGAAAAATGAATGGGTAAAACAGCAAATCATAGACACAATTAACAATTTCAAAAACGAGACAATGTAGCAAAATTTGTGGGATGCAGCCAAAGCAATAAGGAAAAATTTTATATCTTTAGAGGCTTACTTGAATAAAACAGAGTACAAGAAAATCAGTGAATTGGGTTTGCAACTTAAAAAAAAAAAAGAACTAGAAAAAGAACAAATTTAAAATGTCCAATCAAATACTAAACTTAAAATTCTAAAATTAGAAAGAAAAATTATTAATATTAAAAGATAAAAAAAAACTATTGAATTAATAAGTAAAATAAGAATTGGCTTTATGACAAAAAAATAATAAAAGATAAACCTTTGGTAAATTTGATTAGAAAAAGGAAATAGGAAAACAAATTGTTAGTCTTAAAAATGAAAGGGGAGAACTTTACAACCAATGAAGATGAAATTAGAGCAATAATAAGGTGTTACTTTGCCCAACTTTATGGCAATAAATTTGATAACCTAAGTGAAATGGATGAATACATCGAAAAATATAAGCTTTCCATCTTAACAGAGGAAGAAGTAAATTGCTTAAATAGTCCCCTTTCATAAAAAGAAATAGAACAAGCTATTAATCAACTCGCTAACAAAAAATCTGCAGGACCAAATGGATTTACTTGTGAATTCTACCATACATTTAAAGAACAATTAGCCCCAATGCTATATAAACGATTTGAAAAAATAGGGAATGAAGGAATCTTACCAAATTCCTTTTATGACACAGACATGGTACTGATATCAAAATCAGGTAGGTTGAAAACAGAGAAGTAATATTACAGACCAATTTCTCTAATAAATATGGAAGCTAAAATCTTAAATAAAATATTAGCAAAAAGACTATAGAAAATCATCCCCAGAATAATACACCATGACCAAGTAGGACATACCAGGAATGCAGAGCTGGTTCAATATTAGGAAAACTATTAGTATAATTGACCATAGCAATAACCAAATTAACAAAAATCATATGATCATCTCAATAGATGCAGAAAGAGGATTTGATAAAATCCAAAATCCATTTCTATTCAAAACAGTTGAGAGTATAGGAATAAATTGATTTTTCCTTGAAATAATCAGTAGCATCTATTTGAAACCATGAGTAAGCATCATATGTAATGGGGATAAACTGGAACCCATTCCAATAATATCAGAAGTGACACAAGGTTGTCCTCTATCACCATCACTATTCAGTATTGTATTAGAAACTTTGGCCTAAGCAATAGGAGTCAACAAAGAGATTAAAGGAATCAGAGTAGGTAAGGAGGAAACCAAATTATTACTCTTTGCTGTTAATATGATGGTATACTTATAGAACCCCAAAAATTATACTAAAAAGCTATTAGAAATAATCCACACCTTTAGCAAAGTTGCAGAATCCAAAATATACCCATATAAGTCATCAGAATTCTTATATATCACTAACAAAATCCAACAATTAGAGTTACAAAGAGAAATTCCATTCAAAGTAACTACCTTTAGTATAAAATATTTGGGAATCTATCTGCCAAGGGAAAATCAGGAATAAAACTACAAAACACTTTCCACACAAATATAGTCAGAGCTAACCAATTGGAAAAATATTAAATAATCTTGGATTGGGCAAGTAAATATAATAAAAATGACAATACTCCCTAAACTAATCTATTTATTTAGCGCTATAACAATCAGACTCCCCAAAAACTATTTAAATGACCTAGAAAAAAATAACAAAAACGTTCACATGGAAAAACAAAAAGTCAAGAATTTCAAGGGAACTAATAAAAAAAAATTAAAATGAAGGCTGGCTTAGCTGTACCAGATCTAAAATTATATTATAAAGCAGTAGTTACCAAAAACCATTTGGTATTGGCTAAGAATAGACTAGTTGATTAGTGGAATAGGTTAGGTTCAAAGGACAAAATACTTAATAACTATAGCAATCAATTGTTTGACAAACCCAAAGATCCTAGCTTTTGGGATTTGAATTCACTGTTTAAAAAAAAAACTGCTGGGAAAATTGGAACTTTGTATGGCAGAAACTAGGCCAAGTTTAACACCATAACAAGATAATGTCAAAATGGGTTCATGACCTGAATAAAGAATGAGGCTATAAATAAATTAGGAGAACATAGGATAGTTTACCTCCCAGACCTGTGAAGGAAGAAGGAATTTCTGACCAAAGAAGAACTAGAGATCATTATTTATCACAAAATGGAAAATTTTGATTATATCCAATTGAAAAGTTTTTGTACAAACAAAACTAATGGAGAAAAGATTGGAAGGGAAGCAATAAAGTTGGAAAATATTTTTACAGTCAAAGGTTCTGATAAAGACTTCATTTCCAAAATATAGAGAGAATTGACTCTATAAGAAATCAAGGCATCATCCAGTTGATGAACGGTCAACAGATATGAACAGAATTCTCAGATGAAGAAATTGAAACTATTTCTAACCATATGAAAAGATACTTCAAGTCATTATTAATCAGAGAAGTACATTTTTATTAATTTTGTAATTATAACATTTTTGATAGTACATATGCATAGGTATTTTTTTTACAACATTATCCCTTGTACGCCCTTCTGTTCTGAATTTTTCCCCTCCTTCCTTCCACCCCCTCCCCTAGATGGCAGGCATTCCCATACATATTAAATATCTTATAGTATATCCTAGGTACAATATATATATATATATATATATATATATATATATATATATATATATATATATATATATATATGTTCAGAACCAAATTTTGTTGTTGTTGCTGTTGCAAAGGAAGAATTGTATTCGGAAGGCAAAAATAATCTGGGAAGAAAAACAAAACAAAACAAAACAAAAATGCTCACAGTTTACACTTATTTCCCAGTGTTCCTTTTCTGGGTGCAGCTGATTCTGTCCATCATTGATCAATTGGAATTGGATTAACTCTAGAGAAGTACAAATTAAGACAACTCTGAGGTACTACTGCACACTTGTCAGATTGGTTAAAATAACAGAAAAAGATAATGTGGAATATTGGATGGGTATGTGGGAAAACTGGGACACTTATACATTATTGGTGGAATTGTGAATGCATCCAGCCATTCTGGAGAGCAATTTGGAACTAGGCTCAAAAAGTTTTGAAACTGTGCATACCCTTTGACCCAGCAGTGTTACTACTGGGCTTATATCCCAAAGATACTTTAAAGAAGGGAAAGGGACCTGTAGGTGCAAGAATATTTGTGGCAGCCCTCTTTTTAGTGGACAGAAACTGGAAACTGAGTGAATGCCCCTCAGTTGGAGAATAGCTGAATAAATTCTGGTATATGAATGTGGGAATATTATTTTTCTGTAAGAAATGACCATAAGGAAGATTTCAGAAAGGCCTGGAGTGACTTACATGAACTGATGCTGAGTGAAATGAGGAGGACCAGGGGATCATGATATACTTCAACAAGAATACTATATGATGATCAATTCTGATTGTCCCTCTTCAACAATGTGATGAACCAAATCAGTTCCAATAGAGCAGTAATGAACAGAAACTGTGAAAGGACTCTTGGAAATGAGTATGAACCACTACATAGAATTTCTAATTCCTCTATCTTTATCTGCCTGCATTTTTTACTTCCTTCACAGATTAATTGTACACTATTTCAAAGTCTGATTCTTTATCTGCAGCAAAAATAACTATATGGATATGTATATAAATATATTGTTTTTAATATATACTTTAATATATTTAAAATGTATTGGTCTATTTGCCATATGGGGGGCTGGGGGGAGGTGGGGAGGAGTGGAAAAATTGGAACAAAAGGTTTTGCAATTGACGATGCTGAAAAATTACCCATGTGTATATCTTGTAAATGAAAAAGTATAATAAAAATAAATAAAATTGAAATTTGAGATTAAAAACAATAACTTGAAGACTTGGCAGGATAGTTTTTTTCAGTAGAGTGAAAGTTCCTTGGGAAACCTGCAAATCAAAAGTGGTCCTTGACAGTGGTAGCTGTAGCAGCTACTGGGGGCTTCCACTCACATGAGTTTTGCTTATTATCACTGAGTAAGTGCTCTGTTTTGTTTGTTTGTTTGTTTGTTTTTTTGTTTTAGTCATATAGATCTTGTAGCTATGATGGGGAAGAGACACTCATAATAGTCCCAAGAAGAAAAGAAGACTTGTGGTCAGATACCTAGAATGGTCTCTTAAAAAAATTACATGAATCTTTTGAAGTAGGATCAGTGATCCTTGAACCTTGGAAACAAAGTACTACTTTACCAAAAAATTAAAAGTTAAGTAATAGGATTAAAAATGAGCAGAAAACCAAAAAAATATTCTGAAAATATAAAGATATTAGTGGACAAGGAAGATCAAAACACATTCAGAAGAATTCTAATATTCTACATCAAAGCCTCCAAGAAAAATAAGAATTGAGTTCAAGTCATGACAGAGATCAAAAGGTATTTTAAAAATCAAGCAAGAGAGGTAGAGAAAAAATAGGAAAAGAATTGAGAGTGGTGCAAAAGAAAATACAGAAAAGTTAATGAAGAAAAGAATTATTTAAAAAGCAAAATTTAATAATTTGGAAAAAATTTTCAAAAGCCTACTGAAGAAAAAAACAATTGGAAGCTAATGACTTTATAAGAATTCCAAATACTATAAAGCAAAGCCAAAAAAAAAAGAACAAAAAAAGAAAAATTGTGAAATATTTCATTGGGAAAAAAAAACTGACCTAGAAAATAGAACCAAGAGAAATAATTTTAAAATTACTGATATTGTTGCTGATTCAGAGGTTCCTAGAATCACTGCTGTTTTGCTGGCATTGTGGCCAAGGAGTGGTTGTGCTGGCACAGCCTGCATTGAGACTTCATGCTCCATTCCCATCCTGATTCCACAGACCTTTCCTGCTGACTTTCTAAGATATCTTTGGCTAGAAAATGTTCTATTCAATCTTTTTGTTTGTTTTGAAATAATAAAATTTGTTTAGAATCAATCATTAAGGATCTTAATAGAATCATAGCATCTAAATCATGAGAATTTGGAACTATTTTGGGGAGAGGTCATTGAGTTCCAGCCTTTACTCCACTATCTTACTTGTGCTTTCTCTCCAAATTAGCTCTTTTGTGAGGATAAGATAGATTTCAATAATGCCTCAGACACTTTACTAATTTTACCTCTTAGAATGTTAGTGTCTCCATGGGAAATTGATTTTAAAAATCTGCTTCCTATTTTTATATTGTGAGTGTGAGTGAATCACTTTGTAAAACTTAATATAAAATGTGATCTATTTTTGTTACTGAGTTCCAAAGGTGGTATGCCTTACTAGAATCAAGAAGATTTAATTCCCTAACATGTCAGATTCTCTCTCTTTGCCTCAGTGTTGTTACATGGAAAATAGTTTTCAGTTTCAGTTTTCTCTAGAATCAAAAAATCAAATGCAAACTGAAATATACTGAATAGCTTCCCCATCAGCAAGACAGTGCTAAATGCTTAACATTCAATGGAAGAACACAGAGAGATTCTCAAAAAAATTGAAATTAGAATCTGTATACACAATCATTAATGGCTATGCTCATATACCCATTCATCTTTTGGTTATCAATTAAATTAATTATTCACCATTTGACTAGTAATATTTTGCTATTTGGGATGTGCTAACAAGCATCTCTCTTTTTATTAATTTTATAATTATGATTTTTTGTGACAGTACATATTCATGGGTAATTTTTTTTAACAACATTATCCCTTGTATTCACTTTTTCAAATTTTCCCCTCCCTCCCTCCCTCTACTCCTTCCCCTAGATGACAGGCAATCCCATGCATATTAAATGTGTTACAGTATATCCTAGATACAGCATATGTGTGTAAAACCAAATATCTTGTTGCCCGGTAAGAATTGAATTCCGAAGATATAAGTAACCTGGGTAGAAAGACAATAGTGAAAACATTTTACACTCAATTCCAAGTGTTCCTTCTCTGGGTGTAGCTATTTCTGTATATTGATCAACTGGAACTGAATTTGATCTTCTTTATGTTGAAGATATCCACTTCAATCAGAATATATCTTCATACAGTATCATTGCTGAAGTGTATAGTGAGCTCCTGGTTCTGCTCATTTCACTCAGCATCACTTCATGTAAGTATCTCCAAGCCTCTCTGTATTCCTCCTGCTGGTCATTTCTTACAGAGCAATAATATTCCATAACCTTCATATACCACAATTTACCCAACCATTCTCCAACTGATGGACATCCATTCACTTTCTAGTTTCTAGTCACTACAAAAAGAGCTGCCACAAACATTTTGGCACATACAGGTCCCTTTCCCTTCTTTAGTATTTCTTTGGGATATAAGCCCAGTATTTACACTTCTGGATCAAAGGGTATTCACAGTTTGATAACTTTTGGGGCATAGTTCCAAATTGCTCTCCAGAATGGCTGGATTCTTTCATAACTCCACCAACAATGCATCAGTGTCCCAACTTTCCCACATCCCCTCCAATATTCATCATTATTATTTCTTGTCATCTTAGCCAATCTGACAGGTGTGTAGTGATATCTCAGAGTTGTCTTAATTTGCATTTCTCTAGTGAGTTGGAACACTTTCATATGAGTGGAAATACTTTCAATTTCATCATCTGAAAATTGTCTCTTTTTAAAGTTGTTGCCATAGAAAGCAAATTACAATTTCTTAATGTTATCCCCTACCCACTTTCCTAGACTCCAGCTATGCCACTACTTTAAAAAATGCTAAAAAAATCTGGAAGCTTGAAAATACTTAATTCTTCATAATATATTTCTAGGTAATTGATACAAATAATGGAATATTATCATTGCTTTTAGATCTATGCCTCTCAAAGGATTTCCTAGGGAAACCCACAGGTGATATGTGTTTGAAATCTTCAGTATGTGACACCATTACACACCTACTTCACAAATAACAAAATTTAAGTATATTTTCAGAATTGTAAAAAAATTACAATTTTCTAAGAACTATTGTTTTCAGTGTGATCAAGCAAGAAGCATCAGTCACAATTCTGAAAGAGAAAAGCAAGTTTAAGATTACTTGTCGTCAAGGAAAAATATGGCATAGAAAATTGAACCATTAATCAATCTAATAGGTGAAAGGGAGTTAAAGTCATGAATTGAGTATATAATAATGGTACCCTGCTTTCAAAAGTATCTACAACAGCAGCAATTATGAAAGGAAAACATACATGAAAGTCAACTTTTTCTTTATGGATTGAAATCCAGGAAGCAAAAGAGTAGCATATTCAGAAATATTACATTGTTTTAAATACAAAACATCCTAAAATAACATAGCAGATTAATTTTCTTTGTGATAAATTTTCTTCTATTGATTTTTTTTCAAAATACAAGTTACTTAAGAAATGTAACAGTCATTGCCAGATTTTAATCATTTTATCATATTGCCATGGCAAGTTTGCTGGATTTAAAGTCATAATGCTGGAATTGGATGAAATTTATTAGCTTATAATTTTCAGCTTTAAAATGCAGTCAGACTTCATTTTCTTATCTATAAAATGGGATTAACATACCTTCTAATTAATACCTGTCTCATAGTTTCATACTGAAGATCAACTGAAGTGATATGAGTGATATGATCTTCAAATGTAGAGGATAATGAAAGTCTAAGCTATTTTTAGATTCAGTATGTTAATAAAGTTGTTTATATATACTTGTATATTTGTGTGTGTATTTATGTTTGTGTCTCTGTGCCTTTTTATATCTGTGTCTTTGCATACATGAACACAAATATGCATGCATGAAATTTTGATTAGATGATGGGATAAAGGTAAACTATTCCTTAGTTCCTCTAATCTATTTATGATCTCATTCTTTATGCCTAAATCATGGACCCATTTTGATTTTATCTTGGTATATGGTGTTAAGTGTGGATCCATATCTAATTTCTGCCATACTAATTTCTAGTTTTCCCAACAGTTTTTTTCAAAAATGAATTTTTATCCCAAATGTTGGTATCTTTGGGTTTGTCAAACACTAGATTGCTATAGCCATCTGAGGAGAGAAAGGGATTACACAACCAAACATCCAGGAAGCAACCTGATGGGAGAAAGGGACTAAAATTTGAGAGAATAGAGTTGTATGCAGCTGGGACAACTGAGATACCCCATGAAAAGGTGAAATGTGTTCCTCTCTAGCCTGTGGATCCTTTGCTTCCAGGCATAGTAGGCTTGACCATTTCATCTCCTGAGTGTACTTACAAAACAGTGTCCATCCATACACTGATGTGGGAAACTGGGGAATGTGTAGATAATATCCCAGTCACTAATACAAGTAGAGAAAATGTGACTTATCAACCAGGAAAAGTAGTAGTATCAGGTTTATTGATTAAGACTCCTAATAAGCAATCTGGTCATAGTCACCCAGATTCTTACTCCTCCAAGAAAGAAAATGCAGGAATATACTGGACAGCAGCTATGACAGCTGACCGATCTATGCTTACTATCTATATAAACAGCATACAGTCCAGAAGGACTGGAAGAACAGATCATACACTCATGATAGGTGCCAACTGGCCCAGTCACTGGTCAAAGATTAAGGCAGACACCTACATGTCTGGTGTAAGAGGATCAATAGCAGCTGAAGTTAGTGCTACCCATTTGAGATGGACTTTTGAAAGTGAAAAGGAATTTTTACTCCTTTTATAGTTGAAAAAAATCCCTATGAATATGTAGGAAAGAGACATTTTACAGCAATTAGGGTTAAAAATGAGTACTTTGGTTTTTTAGGAAGGGCTGCTGTTGATGGCCTGCCAACACTTTCACCTGTTCCTATCCCATGGAAAACTGATACACTAGTGTGGATAGAACAGTGGCCCATAGGTAGCAATAAAATTCAGGTCTTATTAGATGTAGTACAAGAGCAACTTGAACCAAGGACACTTACAACCTTCTCTAAGTCCTTGGAATTTTCAGTATTTGTTGTAAGAAAGAAATCTAGAAAATGGAGGATGTTGACTGATTTAAGAAAGTTAAATGAACAGATAGAAACTATGGGAACTCTTAACTTGGACTTCTATCTGCTACTCAATTTTCTATAAAATGGCCTCTGTGAGTTTGCTTCTATTCTATTCCTCTAAGTAAGAAGGATATGAAACAATTTGCCTTTTCAGTGCCCAGCCTTAACTAAGCTGAGCCTTATAAAATATATGAATGGACAGTTTTGCCACAGGGAATGAAAAACAGTCCTACTATGTGCCAAATGTATGTTGCTGCTGCTCTTACTCCAATAAGAAAAGTATTTCCAAAAGTAATGCCATTACATTATATTTATGATATATTGGGGTGTGCACCTGAGAAACAAATATTAGAAGCATGTCTACAAAAGGACATGGAAACACTAAGGAACTATAAATCGCACATAGCTGCAGAAAAAAATTCAAAGACATGCTCCTTTTCAATATTTAGGATATGAAGTATATCCTAAGGTACTTACAGTACAGAAACCTTCCTTAAGAACAGAGAAGCTAAACACCTTAAATGACTTTCAGAAATTGATTGGAGATATCCAATGGATGTGCCCAGTGTTAGGCTTGATTACCTATCAAGTGCAATCATTATATGAAATTTAAGGGGAGACAGTGCTTTAAACTCAACATACCAGCTTACAAAAGAAGTTCAAGAGGCTTTGAGAGAAGTTGAACTGGCTTTATCCAATGTGGTTGGAACAGTCGCTCAAAAACCCTGGGAAATATCAGTGTTTGCTATACAAGAGGCACCCACAGCAGTCCTTCATCAGGGAGACAATGTAACAGAGTGAGTGAACCTCCCAGTACAACCAGAACAAAGCCTTACTCCTTAACCAGTGCTTGTGGCTAGAATTTTATTAAAGGCCATTAAGCAAGTGTACAATTATCTGGGATAAGACCTGACAAATTATACACCTTTTATGCTAATGCACAAGTTAATGTGTGCTGTGAAACCATCCCAGAGTGGCAAATTTTATTAGCCATGGCTCCAAATTTTACACACAGACCTCCATTAAAGATAACCAGACTGTTACAAATTGGTGTTGGATTCTTGAAGAAAAAGTTTCTAAAGATCCTCTTAAAAAATCAACTATCTTTACAGATGAGTCCAAACATAATATTTGTGCTGTATACTTAATGACTTAACTATAAAGAGAGTAGTCAGAACTCCTTTTCAGTCCACTCAGCAGAATGAATTATATGCAATCATTCTAGCTCTTACTTATTATCTAGGAGATATAAATATAATATCTAATTCAGCCTATTCAGTAGGTGTGGTACAAAGAATTTCCACAGCCCAAATAAAATGTGTAGCTTCTAATATATATCAGCTCTTTAAGGAACTTCAAGAGCAAGTGAGAAAGCATCCAGGTAAGATTGATATCATTCTCATAGTGGATTTCCAGGTCCTATTTTTGATGGAAATTAAAAAACAAATAGCCTTCTAACCATGTTGGCCACTACTCCTTTATTTCAAGAAGCCCAAGAATCTCATTTTAAATATCATCAGGCTGCTCGAGCTTTACATTTACAATTTGGAATCACAAGAGAAGAAGTTAGGAGCATAGTAAAAGCCTATCCAGCTTGCCTTCCTTTCCACACTCCTACATTCCCTAAGATATTACACAGGCAATAGTAGAGTGGAGAAACAGAGACATTAAGATGCTCCTCCTAGAACAAAAGAAAGGAGGAGCTACAGATAACCCTAGAGAATTTCTAAATCGAGCTCTTTATACTATTAACTTCTTGATTTTTGACAAAGATGCAGTAGACAGATTTTATAACCAGTGGGTACTAGAAGGGCAGTGTCCAGTATGAGCAGCTCCACTACCTTTAGATTATTGTTAGGTGATGTGGAGAGACTCAAAAAGTGGTGAATGGAAGGGACCAGATAAGTTAACTGCTTGGGAGAGAGGGTTTGTTTATATCTCTATAGCTGGAGAATGAGTTAGATGGGTGCCAAGGAGCCATATTCACCTTGTCTATCTAGAGATGGAGCAGACCCTTGACATGAAGGAGAAGACTCAAGAAACATCGGGTGATTCCATTGCTGACTGTGCCAAACTCTGAAAGATCCTGGCAGTTATGGCAATTGAATCATGGATATCAAAAATTGTTGAACTTCAAAACCCTCAGGAATCATTGGATTCTCTGAGACATGATAAGACTATTGTAGGAATTCTAAACCCTTAGGAATCATTGGATTCTCTGAGACATGATAAGATTGTTACAGGACTTCAAAAACATGCAGGGTCATTGGATTCCCTGACACATGAAGCAATGGACAATAGATTGGTTTTCAACTATCTCTTCGCTGCTGAAGAAGGCATATTGTGACTGTTGTATACATACTCTCCTTCTAGTACTTCTGGAAATCTTTTATAAGACCATGTTGATTCATATTGTTTATTATATCACTACTTGCATGTATGATTCATGGTTGTTACACCACATTTAACCTGCACAGGCTGTGGGGGAGTTATCACTAATAGCCTGTGTGTTATTGCTATGTGCTTATGTAATACCTCCCATGCTGATGGGCTTGTGCATACCTGTTTCTAATAAGACCCTTCAGCCCAGAAACCTGCTAGCAATCCCCACTTCCCTTTGGTTCTTTTCATCTCTCTTCCTGAGATGTCAGGGACAGAGTGATCATCTCCTTTTTAGTGCTTTCTCCTTTCTCCCTGAGAAGTCGGGGGGGGGGCATGATCACCTCCTTTTCGTTGTTTTCAACTCCTTTCCTGAGAAGTCAGAGAGGGCATGATCACCTCCTTTTTGGGGTTCTCACCTCCCTGAGAAGTCAGGGATGGCGTGACCACCTGTGTTCTAAAACAAAAGAAAGCGGGGTATGTAAAGGGCTGAAACTCTTGAGTCAATGCACTGGGGTATGATAATCAAGCACTTGAGTCTAATTACTGATTGGACAATACTCTATAAGAATATGTTTGGAAAATGGCCCTTCCCACTATCCTTTGCTGGTCCAATCATTTGGTGTATACAGAGAATTGTGGGAAGGACTAGGAGGTGCAGTGAGACTAACCAAGATCACTTCTGTGAGAGAGACAAGGCGGTGAGGTCTCAGAGATCCACTCTCTTCATTTCTACTGCTAAAGACCAAGAATAAAGACTTTTGTTTATCATGACTCCAGCTGATTGTAAAGTACCCAGGATGCTAGCATGGTGGCCACAGGAAATGGACCCACATGTAAAAAAATATTTGTGGTAGCCTTTTTTGTAGCTGGCAAGAAACTGCAAATTGAGTGGATGCCCATCAATTGGAGAATGGCTGAACAAATTTTGGTATATGAATGTTATGGAATATTATTGTTCTGGAAGAAACTACCAGCAGAATGATTTCAGGGAAGCCTGGACAGACTTGCATTAACTGATGCTGAGCAAAGTGGGCAGAACCAGGAGATCATTATACATGACAACAATAAGACTATAGTGTGTTAAAAGTCCCTAGGAATGCAGTTCAAGGCATGTGGGAGAACCTGAGGGATGAAATGTACCAAGGTGCATGTGAGTTCTATGTGGAAGCGGGGAATAGCCCCAAGAGGAGGTCTGACTCCAGGTATCAAGTCTCCTTCCTTAGTGCTCTCAAAGCCTAGCCTGCCTCTCTCCTTCTTCTCAAGCCAATCCTGTTATGACCTACTCTTATAGGTTTCTAGAGGACCTCTCTTCTGCCTGGAAACTCAGGGATGTATGACTATATACTATCTAAGAATAAAGTTCTCTTTCACTTCACCCTTCCTGGTGGTCTGTCTCTGTGGGACTGCGGTTGATGCCTGAAGATGAGTATGTGTGCACTACCTGTGCTGTAGACAGACAAGCATTAAGAGTAGCTCAAAGGGGAGCTATAAGGTTAGAATAACTTTAAAGGGTGCTACAAGTGGTGCCTGAAGAGGGACAATTTTGGCTAGGACCTCATCTTGAAGCAGGCCTAAGGGTGGGAAGAGAGACACAACTCTGCTCTAATGACTAGAAAATTAGGAAATGGGACAAATTATTGTGAGGGTCCCAGACCAGGAGGGACCAGAGAAAGAAGCTTATAGAATAACAAAGCAATCAGGATTGGAAATTGGTTTAAAAAAGGGGGAGGTGGTATGTAGTTTGGGAGTCATCTTGGAACAGTATTACCTTATTTACAGGTGATTGGGGGCACTTTAAGAGGTGCAAGTGCCAATCCATTAAAAGAAGATAATGAAGTGCAAAGGAAAGTCATAAAACAAATGAGGGTCTTAAACTAGCACTCACTAGGGCCAGCTTTGACCATAAAATGGAGCAGGCAGAAGTTAGCTATGAGAAAGAATCAGGAAGTAAACAAGACAAAGGAGGTGGATGTGACATCACAGGAAGAGTTAGTGAGAAAGAAGCAGGAGGTAGTGAGGAAGAAGTAGGAAGTGAATATGACAGGACTGGAGGAGGCAGGGATAAGATGAGGAAGGAGAAAATAAACAGAGAGACACATGACCTTGAGGGAAAGGACAGTGACAAGACAAGGTAAGAGAAAGCAAAAAGAGGGAAGGTCACCTCAGTCTCCAAGACATGGCCTTCTGCCTCACCCCCTGCCCTCCCTGAGGAAATATATCTCCTGACTTCTCCCTCTGTGCTCCCTTTTGAAGGCTTTGGAGATTACCAGACAAGTTTAAGACAAATGATACAGAAAACTGAAAGGTATGAAAGAAATGAGGATTGTGTGGAATGGAGCTGTGATAAAGTGAAGAATTTACAGGAATGTTTAAATTATTTTTTCTGTATTTTGTTTTATTTCTATATATCTCTGTGATCTACATAAGTATGGTGTGTGCTAGTCAATATTTACTTAAACTTTAGGTACATTTACTCAACCAAAGATGATGACATTTATCCTTATTCAATATTATCAATATTTAGATTATTAAATGACATCAGCTCAATAATCTGAACTTTAGAGGTCTGATGGATGATTCCTCTCAGAATCAGGGAAACTGAAAATGTTCTGTTCTAATTTGCTTTTCATATCTATTTCTTAATGTTCCCCAACCTATATGTAACCCTTTGTAATAGAAACCTCCCATTCCAATCTCTACAAATAGCAACAACCAATTAGATGCCTCCCCCTCCCCTTCTCAATCCTCTCTTATTTGTGATATAATCTCTTGTATAAAGCTATGTATCTTTACTATTTCTTTAGCCCTCCTATCAGGATCTTTCTCTTTCTTATCTCATGATGGGACAGCTCATCCTCCGGAGGTTTCCAATAAACAACTTTTCTGCCTTCTACTGAGTGATCTCTGAGTAGTCATTTTGGGTAAGGGTCTTCTACATCCCTCACAGGATCAAATGCAATATGATGCAGCAGTATATGCAGCTGTGTCCCAATATGTCCAATGAGCTGTTAGAAAAATTCAGGCTTCTGGAAAGCAGAAGCCTTCAATGACTAGAATTAAACAGTGCCCAGATAAACCTTTTTCTGATTTTGTGGCCTATCTATAGGGGGCTTTTGATAGGTCAGTGGGCAGAGGAGAAGCCTCTAGCCTCCTTATACAGGAATTGGCACAGAAGAATGCTAAAACTAACTGCCAGAATGCCATGCTTACTTTAGATGAGGAGGTTGGCCTGGAAGAGATGATAAAGACATGTGAGAACGTCGGCTCCAGTGACTTTCAAATGGATGCCCTTGCAACTGCTATATCTAAAGGGTCTGCAGCAGAAGAACTGCTAAGACATTTGCAGACAAACAGGGGATATTCCCATCCTTGGTGATTGCAGGTCTTAGGTACAATCTATGGGACAGAGACATATTGAAAGGTTATGGTGCCTCAGTTTATATACCACTTGCACAGGATTTTTAATTGGGGTCATTGGATGTTTAGGCACCACCTTTCATATCAAGCCTGAAACATTAACATGGAAATATAAATCCCAGTTTGGGTACATCAATGGCCTTTCTTAGTGGACAAAGCCCAAACCTTACGTGAAATTTTACAACAGTTGAAGGTTGAACCAACATCCAGCCCATGGAATAGCCCTGTATGTATTATCATAAAGGAAAAATCTAGAAAATTCAGAATGCTAAGACTATTAATTCTACTATGGAACCTATGGGAACCCAGCCTGTTATGCCATCCCCTAATCTGGTACCCACTGGCTGGCCAATTACAGTAACAGACATACAAGATTGTTTCTTCTTCATCCCTCTGGCCCCAGTGGATAAGAAAAGATTTGCTTTTACTCTTCCCTCTATAAACAATGCAGGACCTGATCTGCACTACCAATGGAAAGTTCTCCCCCAATGGATGTGTTTTAGCCCCATCTTGTGTCAGTTGTACTTAGCACAAGTGCTAGAGCCAATTGGGAAGGTGTGGCTTCATGTTATGATACAGCATTATATGGATGATATACTGTTATCAACTAGCAGTGGGAAAGATCTTTCTGCCCTGCTCAAAGAGACCAAAAGCTTTCTCACTCCACATGAACTGGTGGTAGCCCCAGAAAAGATCCAACATAACTATCCCATCATTTACCTGGGACTCCACATGGGGATTCTACCAGTTACTAATCAGATACCTAACTTACCATTAGACAAGGTGAATACTATGAATCTAAAAGTCCTTTCAGTATTATATCATGGTAGTAAAATTTCGGAATATATGTACATGACAAGACCACAAAATATATTACCAAACCTTATTGAAATGCTGGGAAAACTTGCCCTTGAGGTAGTAAAAAAGAGTTTTTTAACTAACAGGGAAATACAGGTTACTGTATTTAACCTTTGAACCAGGAGCTAGAGAAGTCATGATGCAAACATACTGACCATGGGAGTATTGTGCTCAATGGGCTATACTAAGCCCCCATTCTACATGCTTATTCCTTCCCTTGTTGTCCTTCACAATGGTACATTTCCCTCATAAGACAATTGTTGATGAGACTGTGCAAGGCACACATGTCTTTACTGATGCCACTAAGAACCACAAGACTTCAATTTATCATGAGCATTCAAAAAAGATTCTGGTGTTAGAGACTTGTTATGATTCCACCAAGAAAAATGAGCTATTCTCCAGGCCTGTAAAAGATACCCTGAGCCCATTAATATCATATCAGACAACTTATTTGCTGTCCTAGTGCTCAGAGGTATTGATGATGCTGTCCTACAACCTCAGAATTCTTTAACTGCTAACCTTCTTGATGAATTGAAGCTGATTTTATGACTAGGAAACATCCCATTTATGTCATGCATATATATTCTTAACAGCTGTGCAGGAGGCATATTTGTGGACAATGAGGTGGCAAACCATGCTTTACAATGCTCCCTTCTCACAGTTGCCACATCCCTTGAATGTGTCCATGATTTTCTTCACTTACCAGCTAATTCTCTACATGTGTTTATGGCCTCATCCGGCACAAGCACGACACATAGTGAAGCAGTGTGTTCAGTGTGTTTCATTTCTCCTTCCTCCACCTAGCAAAGGAGTTAATCCCCAAAGGTTTATTCCCCAATGATTTGTGGCAAATGAAGGTGACACACGTGGGGCATGTGGTCATCGATGTCTGTATTGACACCTTTTCTAAATTCCTTTGGGCCACAGTGGCCTCCTATGAGAACACTCCTTTGGTCATTAGTGCTTCTCCTCTTATAGAGTTCTTAATACCATAAAGACAGACAATAGTCCAGTTTATATTTCTAAGCAAATGGTCACCTTCTTCATCATGTTCTCCATTTAACATGTTATAGGGATTCCCTATAATCCACTGGGTCAGGCCCTAGTAGAATGGGCTCATTGTACTTTGAAGGCCAACCTTGTTAAACAGAAAAGGGGAGGAAATAGACAGAATCTCTGATGGACCAGACATTCAGACACAGATAATGCATTATATTCTTACAATTTTTGGTGCCTAAACAGTGATATTGACCTTTCTCCAGGAATGATACATTTGGTACAATCTTATAGACAGGACAGAATACTAGGACCCATGAAAACAGCACTTCAAGCACCAGAGAACATACAAAAAGTCCTTTGGAAGGACATGGAAGGACATTGGCAAGATCCATCCTTAGTACTTTTGGAAAGTATTGGGATAGTTATGTCTTGTAGATCCTTATGGGGAAGGCCACTGGATTCCAAAAAGAAGAAGAACAAGGAAAGTTTCTCCTATTAAAATAGGAGCTGAAGAAAAAGAGAAGGAGATGACCCAAGAAATGCCCAAAACAATGCCATAGCAGAGACCTTTGCCAGTCCAGCTTAGTGATTGGATCCAACATACTTTCTTCTCTTGTATCCCATGGGCTCTATATAGCCCTTTTTGTATTATTGCTTCTTTTGCTTTGGCCTACTTTCCTAGGATGCTTTCTACATATTTTTTTAAAAAATTCCATAGAGATGCTTACTAAAGAACTTCTCATTCATAAACATAAGAAAACTCAGTCTTATTAATAAAAGAGTAGATGTAAGGATTAAAAAGCCTCTAGCTGCAAGGAATGCAGTTCAAGGCATGTGGAAGGAGCTGAGGGATGAGAGGTACCAAGGAGCAGGTGTAAAAAAGCTTTTTAATTTGATATAATCAAAATTTTCTATTTTGTGATCAATAATGATATCTAGTTCTTCTTTGGTCACAAACTCCTTCCTCTTCCACAGATCTGAGAGATAAACTGGCCTATGTTCTTCTAAACTATTTTTAATCTCATTCTTTATGCTTAAATCATGAAACCATTTTGACCTTAACTTGGTGTATGGTATTAAGTGTGGGTCAATGCCTAGTTTTTGCCATACTAATTTCCAATGTTCCCATCAGTTTTTGTCAAATAGTGAATTCTTATCCCAAAAGCTGGGGTCCTTGAGTTTATCAAAAATTGCTATAGTTATTGACTATTTTGTCCTGTGAACCTAATCTATTCCACTAATCAACTAGTCTATTTCTTAGCCAATACCAAAAATTTTTTTTGGTGACCACTGCATTATAATATAGTTTTAGATAAGGTACAGATAAGCCACCTTCATTTGATTTTTTTTTCATTAGTTCCCTTGAAATTCTTGACCTTTTGTTCTTCCAGATGAATTTTGTTGTGATTTTTTTCTAGGTCATTAAAATGGTTTCTTGAGAGTCTGATAGGTATAGCAATACATAAATAGATTAGTTTAAATAGTATTGTCATCTTTATTATATTCACTTGACCTATCCAGGAGGAGTTAATATTTTTCCAATTATTTAGATCGGATTTTGTGTGAAAATTGTTTTATAGTTTGGCTCATATATAATTCCTGACTTTCTCTTGGCAGATAGATTCACAAATATTGTATAGTATCAACAGTTATTTTAAATGGAATTTCTCTCTGTATCTCCTGCTGTTAGATTTTGTGAGTGATGTATAAAAATGATGATAATTTATATGGATTTATATTGTATCCTGCAACACTGCTAAAGTTGGGGATTATTTTTTAAAACTTTTCAGTAGAATTTCTGGGGTTCTTTAAGTATACCATCATATCATCTGCCAAGAGTGATAATTTGGTTTCCTCATTACCTATTCTAATTCCTTTAATTTCTTTTTTCATATCTTATTGACAAAGCCAGCATTTCTAATACAATGTTGAATAGTAATGGTGATAGTGGGCAACCTTGTTTCTCTCCTGATTTTGTTGGGAATGGTTCTAGTTTATCACCATTACATATGATGCTTACTGATGTTTTTAAATAAATGTTACTGAGTATTTTAAGGAAAAGTCAATTTATTCCTATACTCTTTATTGTTTTTAATAGGAATGGGTGTTGAATTTTAACAAATGCTTTTACTGCATATATGGATATGATCACATAGTTTTTGTTAATTGGTTATTGATATAGTCAATTATGCTGATAGTTTTCCTAATATTGAACCAGCCCTGCATTCCTTGTATAAATCCTACTTGGTCATGGTGTATTATCCTGGGGATGTTTTTCTATCATCTTTTTGCTAAGATTTTATTTAAGATTTTTGCATCAATGTTCATTAGGGACATTGGTCTATAATTTTCTTTCCCTGTTTTTGTCCTACCTGATTTAGGTATCAGTAACATGTCTGTGTCATAAAAAGTATTTGGTAGGACTTCTTCAATCCCTATTTTTTCAAATAATTTATATAGCATTGAAGTTAATTGTTCTTTAAATGTTTGGTAGAATTCACATGTAAATCCATCTGGTGCTGGGGATTTTTTTGTAGGGAGTTGATTAATAGCTTGTTCTATTTATTTTTCTAAAATGCTTTTTGATCTGAATCATCATTGTGGAAATATGTATAGAGAAATTGCATATGTTCAACATATATTGGATGAATTGCCATCTAGGGGAGGTTAAAGGGGAAGGGAGGAAGAAATATAATGGGAACACAAGATTTTGCAAGGAAGAAGTTTGAAAATTATCTATTCATCTGTTTTAAAAATAAAAAATATTTAATTAAAAAAGAGAAGTTTCAGTATTTAAAATTTGGATCTATTGACCCAACAATCCCATTTCATTGAGTAATTTGCTGTGCATCGTGTATTGTAGTAGGTACAGTTTACAGAAAGACAAAAGAATAATCGTAAACAATTCAAAGGCTTCAGACTCCAGTATATAGACAAATAGAAAGGAAACTTTCATTGTGCAAAACTGTTTGCAACCAAGTTTACATCCAGAAAGTCTTTAGAAGTTCAGGACTCTGATATGATCAATCAGTCAAAAAGCAATCAGACGGCAGAAATCTATTGACCCAACAATACCATCTTAGTCCTTCAAATCTCAATTTCATTGGTCTTGGGCAAGATAGAAAAGCAGCATGCTTAATAACTATTTTTCCTATCCTTTTTTAGTTTTTCACTTGTTTTTTATATTATTTGAGATGAAGATCCTTCCAAACTCTAAAGAAATCATATTCTTATGTTCATGAGTTCTTCAAACTACAATCAGAATGCAGTTTTCTATAAAGATCATATTAATATTAGTAGGAGCAGGTCAAGGAAGAGGCTATATGAATTCAACATTGTGGACAAAAAACAGGAATTTTATGATTTTTTTCTTCAAATGCAATGAGGAAAAAGAGGTGGGTTTTTCTTTTCTCCTATGACTTAGAAACTTGGCCTACAGTTATGTTCCTATTAAAAATATAATGATGCACTGCATTATCTAATTATAAGTATTAAAGAAGACTTTTCACTGCCTCTGATAAGATTCAATTGCTAATTAGATAAGAAGTAAGGACAAAAAAAGAAAAAGATTCTGCATATATACATTAAAACACATAATTTAATTTTGTAAATATGTGAATGAATTATGGTGTATCTGAATACTTTGACATACTGAACCATTTTCAGAAAATTGCCTCTTTTCAATTTATGTTGAAAGCCCTGACATTAAACTAGAGTTCATTGACTATTGGACTACATGGTTATGGAGAATATCACCATATTCCCACTCACTGTTTATATTTGGGTTGTTGTCCTAAAGTGAAGAGAGAAAAGGACTAGGCATTTAAAAACATCTACTCTATATCATGTGTTAAATATGCCTTAAAATATTATCTCATTTAATTTTCAAAAAATCCCATAAGGGAGTTATTATTAATCTTATTTTATAGCTGAGGAAACTCAAGAATATAGAGGTTAAGTGACTTGCCTAGCATCATACAATTAGTGTCTGGGTCTTTGATCTATGATGTTTTTGACAGCAAACCTCAAGTTCTAGGTACTGGGACCCCTAGCTAACTAGGCAGTTGTCTTAGATTATCATAGATCCATGTGTATTTGGCTAGACTAAGTAGTACTTCTCTATTATCCATATTGCCTCATTTGCCATTGCCATCTTTGTATAAGTAAATCTTCCCTGGCCCTTTATTATAAATGCTTGAAAACAACAGTAAGGAATAATTAGCAGGGTCTTTTCAGGAAAAAAAAAATTAGAAAATTTACATGAAGTGATGCAAAATAAAATGAACAGAATGAGAAACACCTTTTGTGCAATAGCACAAATTTTATACAATGACTTAACTGTTTACAAGAATCAAAATGACCCAAGGCAATTCTAAAGCACTCATGATGAGAAATGCCATCCATCTCTAAGAAAGGAAGTGGTGAGGTCTAAAAGGAATGCTGAAGCATTAAAAAAAAAAAAAAAAAAAAAAAAAAAATAACAATGACAACAACAACAAAAAAAAACTTTAAACTCCTTTGGGTATTTTATTTTACTTTTATTGTCATTTTATTTTGCAACTTGACTAATATTGGGAATGTTTTGCATGACATATAGCTTGTCTTCTCAATGAAGGCTGGAGGAAAGAAGAGTGGAAAGGAGGGAATGAGAAAATATGGAATTCAGAGTTTTAGAAAATATATTTTAAAAGTAATTGAAAAAAAAAATCAGAATGGGAGTCAAAGCCAAAACAGAAAATAAAAGGCATTAATTCATTGAACATCTCCACCTACCACTCCAAATTCCTTTAAATAATGACTCTAAACAAATTTTAGAGCATCCAAACGCACAAAAAGACAGATAACATTCTCCAAATGAATACAATTTCAAGGTCAGCAGAAAATGTCTGTTATATCAGGGTTGGAGTCTGAAAGGCTCTCCAGAAAGCTGCCCTGCCCCAGGAAGGAGGTAATAAAGGATTTGGACTTTAAAGCCTGCCTGTTCTTGTGGTGATTACTGAACTGAAATGAAGGCTGCTCAGAGACCCTGAGAAAACCGAACCAGAGAACATTATTACATTTTGGCATCCAAACATGGAGCTGAATTCAATGAAAAAGTCTCCAATCTTGATTTCAGTGGAAAACTTTCTATGACCCAGAAATTAGAGTGAGTAAAAAAATAAACAAGGAAACTTTGTAAAGGGCTAAACTACTGCTTTGGCTAAAATGGGACAGATTTTTAGAAAGGAGCCTTTTCCAATTCAAGGAAAATGTGTACAGAGCAATGTCAGACTTATGAAAAACCAAGATTTGATTGTAACTTGGGAGCAGATCATTGAACTTTTAGAAACAGTACAGTACACATCTCCTTAGTTCTCTAAGGAAAAATAATTAGATCCAGATGATTGGAAATTAGTAGGAGAGCAACTATGTGAATACTATGATGATAATGGACCTGACTCAATTTCTAAAGAAACACTCTATACATATAAGTTAATATAATTGAATTTAGGAAATTATATAAGTTATAGAATAAGAAAAAAAAAGTGCAGAAGGGGGAGGATCTAGACAAACGAGGGGTAAAGAATGAAGAATTAGACAAGAATGGAATTCTTGTCTTGATGAAATTAAGGAGTGTGGTGCTTCACAGCAGAAGCCATTAGAGCATTCCCCAACCCCTAATCTACACCCCTCAAACCTTCATGGGTGAAGGGAGAAGGAGGGGGAGAAGCAGTGACACAATCAGTATCAACTATGAAGAAGCCTATGACAAGATTACAAAAGCCATTAGTTAAAGAAAAAATAAAAATAAAAATAAATAAAGACAGGATGTATCTGATTTAAAAATAAATCATACTCTGTGGTGGAAGAATTTGATCTTCAGGTCAAGCCAGAAGAAGATATACTCCTTTTGATCTGGAAAAAAAAAATTAAGGATTTGAAAAAGGGTTGTACTCCTTATGGGGCTACATCATCTTATGTTAAGATGTTACTAGATAATATGACTTATGAAATCTTAACCCCTTGTGATTGGAAATCCATAGCAAGGACATTTTTGAACCTGGACAAAACTTGTTGTGGCTTTTGGAGTATATTGAACTATGCAGGATACAAGCCCAATGTAATAAGCAAACTGCAGTTAATATACAAATCACCTTTGACCAACTAAAAGATAAAGGTCAGTATGCAGATGCTTTAGCACAGATTATCTACCCCATAGCAGCATATGAGCATATTGCTGCTTCTGCAATCAAAGCATGGAGCTCCCTCCCAGGAAAAGATAGAGAGGAAGCCTTAACAAAAATATAGCAAGGTCCCAATGAACCCTTTGCTGATTTTGTAGTATGTCTGCAAATAGCTGTCACAGAACCAATTGGAGAAAATGCAGCTACAAGAATTATGATAAAACAACTGGTTAAGGAAAATGCAAATGAGGTTTGTAGAAGAATTATATGGGGACTACACAAAGATGCTCCTTTAAAAAAGATCATAAGATACTGTGCCACAGTGGACACAAATGCTTTTTATACCAAGACTATGACTCAAAATATGTAAAGACTGGATCCCACTTGACAAGGGGACTTCCAAAGAAACTCATCGAGGCTTTCAGTGTTGAAAAATAGGGCCTGTGAAAGCTCAATATAGGTAAAAAGATAGAGTAAGAAGATAGGATGAAAGAGTAAGACCCAAAACCCGATGTCGAAAATCCAACCAAGGTTTCCACTAGGCCTCAGAATTTAGATTGACCCTAACCCACTATTTGTAGGACTTATGGACATGTATAATTCCTCATGCTGATTCATATTATTTGTCACATCACTACTAGCCTGTGTTACTATGTGCTTATGTAATTTATGTAATTATCTGTAATACCTCCCATGTTGATGGATATTATGTATACCTGTTTCAAGTGAGACCCTTCAGAAACTGGTTGTATTTCCACTAATCTGGTTCAATTTTCCATTTTCATTTGGTGTTTTCATCTCCCTTCCTGAGATGTCAGGGATGTGTGATCACCTCCTTTTATAGTGTTTTCACCCCTTTTTTGAGCAGTCAGGGGAGGTATGATGGCCTCCTTTTTTGGGGATTCTCACCTCCTTAAGAAGTCAGGCAGAGTGACCACCTGTGTTCTAAAAACAAAAGAAAGTGGGACATGTTATGGGCCAGAACTCTGAACCTGAAACAAAGAATTCTTACAAAATAATAACTAAGTGGAATTGATGAGACAATGGTTATTTAGTTTAGCATGGTTCGGTATGATAGATTTAATCTTACAACAAATAATGGTGTCCTAGCTATATAATGATTAGTTTATACTCAATGTAGAACATATAAGCAGGGATTGAGAGACACAGAAGAGAAGCTTTCAGAGGCAGACAAAGGACTGGAGGCAGGAGTTAAGCTCTTAGAACCAAGGGGAGAAATTCAATTTGATCTTCAATCTTCCTGGTGGGGGCCTGGCCTCCTGCACTCCCACTTCCCCCACTAAGAACAAGGCCAGAATGAAAGGCTCTTTAGAAAGCTGCCCAGCACAGAAAGGAGATAATAAAGGATTTTGACTTTAATACCTGGCTGTTCTTGTAGTGATTATTGAACTGAAATGAAGGCTGCTTCCAGAGACCCCAAGAAAACCAAAGCAGAAAATATTACAGTCCAGTGTGCAGTCCTGGTGCAGGCCAGACCCAAACCAAGACCCAGACCCAGCCCTGACCCCAGCCCTTGTCTGGACCCTAGCATCAATGGAACCTCTGAATCAGCAGCAATACTGGAGGCTTCTGGACATTTCAGCACAGGGACATACAACAGGTCTTGAAAGGTCAGTGGAGAGGGTCTATAGCAATGGAATGAAAGGCTGGTGTACAGTTCTAGCATAGGTCACACCAGCACATTTATAGTACCAACTCCAGGTGGGGTGGCATTAGTACATTAGATTTTTTAGCTACCTTGGGGTGGGTGCACTCCTAATATCTCCATGGTGGAAAAGAATGTTTGTGATCAGATTTTTATAAACCTTTCTGAAATGAGCTGAACAAAACCCACTGAAGCCTGGTATAGCACACTCCACACTGGAAATATAATTCAACTTTAACAAAGAGTTAAAAGCGGAGTGATAAGCAATGAAATTTGCTTATAATATCACTCTTTAAGTGTAAATCACAACACTTTTTGACCTTATCTTGGAATAGGGTCTTAGGTATAGGTCTCTGCTTAATTTCTGCCATTCTAATTTTCTATTTTTACAGAATTTTTTTTTCAGATAATGAGTTTTTATTCTCGAAGGTGGGATCTTTTGGTTTATCAAACACTAAATTACTATTGTTATTGACTATTATTGTCTAATTAACCTAGCCTATTCCACTAACTATTCTATTTCTTAATCAATACCAAGTGATTTTGATGACTACTACAACCAATGTTACTCATAAAGTCTTCATTTCTAAAATAAAAAGATAATTAACTTAAATTTATAAGAATGCAAGCCAGTCCTCAATTGATATAAACAGAAAATTTTCAGATGAAGGGATTAAAGCCATTTGCAGTCATATAAAAATGGTCTTAATCACTAGTGATTATTGAAATGCAAATTAAGATAACTGAGGTATCACTCACCTCCTCAGACTGGCTAAGAGAGAAAAACAAAATGATAAATATTAAATGGGATGTAAGAAAAGTGGGACACTAATGCATTATTGTTGAAGTTGTAAAAAGATCCAATCATTTTGGAAAACAATTTGTAATTATATCCAAAGTACAATAAAACTTTCCCTTTGATGCAACAATGTCTTTACTGAGTCTATATTCCAAAGAGATCATAAAAGAGGAAAAAGACCCCTATATGCAAATATGCCTGTAGGAACTGTTTTGTAGTGTCAAGAAACTAGAAATTGAGTGGAGGCCCATCAGATGAGGAATGGGTGAATAAATTATGGTATATGAATATAACAGAATATTATTCTGTAAGAAATGATGAGAAGGCTGATTTCTGAAAAGCCTGAAAAGACTTACATGAACTGATGCTGAAGTGAGCAGAAATAAGGAAACATTGTATGCAGTTACAACAAGATTATGTAATGATCAACTGTGATAGATTTTTCTCTCTTCTACAATGAAGTAATCCAAGGCAATTCCAATAGTCTTGGAATGGAAAATACCCACCACATCCAAAAAAGAAAACTATGGCAACTGAATGTGGATCAAATATGGAGAAAATTTTGGAATACAAAGTTTTACAAAAATGAATACTGAAAACTATCTTCACATGTACTTGGAGAAATAAAATACAATTTTAAATTTCTGTTAAAGTTAGTTAACTGCTAGTTGCAAAAATAAATGGGAAATGAAATTTTCTTTTCAAATAGCAAGAATACTAGCATGTATGTGTTTAGATAGATAGGTAGATAGACAGACAGACATATATTGTGGTTCTACATTTTAAAACTACTAAACAGTATATGTTATTTTAAAAAATATCATTGCATATTTTCTCTCTTTAGTAGGAAATTAAATTTTAAAGCTCTGAAAGTGTTGCCGATTCTATGTGTTATCTAGGCTAACCCTCTTCTTTTGTGGATGAAGAAACTATTAAAGCAGAGAGGTTAGATGATTTTCCCAAGGACACAATATTAGTAAATGCTGGCTCTAGGTGTCAATCTCAATTCTTTTTTGATTCCATGTTCAATGCTTTTCCTATCTGGCAAGGGTTATATTTTGCACATATTGGATACAAGGCCTAATGTGTATGAAATAGATGCATAAGAATCATTTCAATACATGCATAAGCTGGGGTCCAGTGTTAATTAGGTTGAAAAGCCCAAAAGGGAAGCCTCTTGTTTGGTTTGATAATTTGAAACTGCATAAAAATTCTGCAAAATAACCTAAGAAAATCAATAATATAGAAAAATGTGTAAAAGTATAATCAGAGGGCAAACATTTTAATAGTCTCTTTAGTCACTTTCAGATTTAAAGAATTCTGTGTGTGAGAGTGAATATAGATTTTATAGTACTCACATTTAACATAATTTGATAAAATTCACAAGTTCTTTAACAAACATATATGTAAGAAATACAGTAGTACTAAGGAATACATTTTGGGAGATCAAAGTGAATTCTTTCAAATACAATCTTCAATGATTTTGAGATCAGTTCTTTCAGGCTCAGTCTCTTCGCCTTTATACTTAACCATTGTGAAAGATAAAATCAGACTTGTAAATAGCCCACACATACATCAATTCAATTTGGTGTGAAAAATTAAAATTCAGATGGATATTTACCAAATGCTGTACATATAACAGATGTTCCATAGTTTGTCAAATTAACTTCAACTCATTTGGCAATACTGTCACAATTAAAAGTCAGGAAGTTCCATTTAGTCCCTATGTCCATCTACCAGCTGTTCCTGCTTTCTATTTCAGGTTTACTTTAGGAGAATGAATCAATAGGCACATTATTATTAACTTGGAGGAAGAAATCTATGTGCTCTAAAACTTAGACAAGCAGAACATAGAAAGAGAAATGGGATTTCCTTAAGAAATTCATTCTTTGCCTCCCAAACTATTTGAGTCTAAAAAGATCTTTGGTTTCAAAAATCATTAACTTCAAGCTCATGAAAGAACAGGTGGAGTTTATTTTTTTTCAAGCAATCTATCCAAGAACACATTTTTATATGAATGCCAGTAGGATTTGTATCTTAACTAAAATACTTTTTATATTTAGATTGGCTTAAAAATCAACAGTTCTCAAAAGGAGTGAAAATGGAACAATATTGATGAGAGAAAGGAAAGGGGGAACCCCATTGGTCGGTGCAAAGATCCTATGAGGCACAGTGTTCACTGTAAATGAATTTACAGGCCCAAAAACCTAGATTGATAAATACAAGGTTTATTGTAGTAATTTAGAAGTAAAGTTCAGTTAGAAAAACACCAGGACCAAAGATCTTCAGAGTAGTGGGATCCCCTCCTCTTGTTTCCCCCTCAAACCATCACATACAGATGCATGTGGGAAAAGGGGCGTCGATCTCCTCTTAATTGCTTCTAGCTGACAAGGATTGTAGAGATTTGGGGTTTCATGCCAGGAGGTGAGGCGTGAGGTAGGGGATATGGCAGCAGGGCATCTAGGGGGTGTCCCAGTCAGTTGTCCCCAGTCAATGTTCTCCAGGCTGAAGGCCAGCTGAGAATCCAAAGCATGAAGCCTAGAGAAAACAGATCTCAGGAACAAATTAAAAGTGAGGTGTCATCCAGAGTGGAGATGGTGACATTCAGGAGAATGGGGCCTTCAGCTAATAGCCCATCTAACTATCAAAGAGAAATAGGAGAAAATGCTGAGAGTAAAGATTATTTGTAGCCTAGATCTTTCACCATGAATTTCCAGGAAAGCTAATTTCTCCTGGGGTTGAGACTAAAGGATGTGGACTCAGAAGTCAGGAGAGGCAAGAGGACTTGATATAGATGAACCACTGCTCTTTTGTAAGGCAGGGTCTAGGGATGGGTATATCCCCAGTTGTCAAGGCTGAAGATCAAGATTAGAATACAGTTTAAGGTGCTGTTTTTCTTGAATAGAGTTGGTTCCTCAATAAGCAAAGATCCTGAATCTTTTCTTTCCTAGTTTCCCCACTCTTTCTGGGGGAGGGATGAAAGGAGTCAGAGGGGGTGCACAATATCAGCATAGCCTACCCAGCTTACTGGCCCCTGAGGTGTTCGGGCTGTCCTGAGATAAAAGGGAAACAGGGCCAGACCTCAAATTCCTACCAGGGAGCAGGACGCTGGGGGGCCAGATCAACCCTTGTGGTGTTTGCTGTGGTGGTGAGAAGGAAGTTCCTCCTTCTCAAATTCAGGGCAGAGACTGGGGTCTTCTAAGGCTTAAGTCTAGAAGAGATTTGCATTAAAAGGGGATCTTTGCTTCTGAGTGTCTGAAGGCAGGAGTTTCCCTGAGAAGAGAAGAACTGAGAGTCTCAGGTTAGCGAGATAAAAGGAAATCAACAAGTGTTAGAAATCAGTTTTGGTCTTACAGATCTCTATTAGTTGTTCAATAACAAACAGATAACCAGGCTAAATACTTATTTGCCCAAGCATTTAGGATACATGGATTACATATAATCAGGCTGGAAACAGCAAGATATGAAATAATTGAATTGCATTAACAATTTCTATTGACTATTGCTCTGATCTTAGAAATAGGTTACAGAAGGAAAAAATGCAAGAATATAAATTCTAAACAAATATTTATCATATCCTTATATTGATAGCAGTAAGGAATTTGTCCCAATAAGTTCATATCTAAGTAGATGTTTCATAAGTGAATATTATTCAAACAAATCAGTTTGCTTTCTGACCCAATGCAAATACAATCATATACAGAATGTTTAATTCCACATAAGAGAATTCAAGAAGTTAGCAGTTGAACTTTTAGAAATAAATCCTACCGAAGTATGGATGGCTTTCACACAAACCCAGGCTAAGTTTGAATTTTATTGCTCTTTCCCAACCTTGTTTGCTTCAAACAGGCTAGTTTTGCTGGGTGTGTCCTAACATCAGGGAAGCCTTGTCAAGGTAAGTGGAGATAGATTAGTTAATCTGTTCAGTGGAGTTTATTGAGAGGCAGTAACTAGACCCCAACTCTATAGCTTTTATTCCCTTTAGGCATCCCTAAGAGAGAGAGAGAGATGACAAAAACTTTTAATTTTTGTCTCTATTCCACAGAGATATATAGTAAATATCCAGCTGAGTATTTTGAGCATCAATCAAGTTCTGGGAAATTGAGCTGTCTATCACCTCGCTGATAAAGTGTGGGGTTTTTTGTTACCTCATGAACAGTAAATCAGGAAGACTCAAATAGAGGCAAGTGCAATCAAACTATTGGAGTAGGTCTCTAGAGAGATGACATCATCAGGGGGAGACAGCATATTGATAAGACATTCCCATAGCTTGGCATGGGAGAAGCATTCTGCTATTCTGAAACATAAGTTCTTATCAAGTATTCTGATAAAGAGTCAGGGGAAGGTTTTGCAGAACTAAGAGGCAGGGAAACTGAGGCAGGACTGAGTCAGGATAATTAGGGAAACTGAGTAAGGACAATAAAACAAATAAACCAGACAAAAACTAAAAAATACAAGGACTTGTAGCAAGGACTAGTTTCTCCCTCATAACCCCAGAATTATTAGCATCGAACAGCACTCCTCATGCAGGGAGACACACAAGCCTCCCTGTTCAAATCTCTGCAGTTGGGGGGCATCTTAGCCAGAGATGGACAGTGTTTAGGTCTGTTGTCATTTGTGCATTTAATTCAGCCTCTTTTGAGTAACAGTGCTCAAGGCAGTCCTTCTGCCCTAAGTAGGCACCCCAAATCCTTCAGGGGATCCAAGAAAGAGAAAAAATGGGGTTGAGGGCTCCATTCTCTCTTTCTCTCTGGGACAGGACATATTTCTGAGCAAATTATGCAATTATACCAAGACAGGCCACTCCAAAGCAGTCGAGTCCTGATATCGAAATGCTGAAATAATAATTAAGGAACTGGGGTAACAGGAGGCGAGAAACAGATCAGAGAGGCTGCCAGTCCTTGGACAGGTGTCTGATTTTTGATTGTTTCTAAAGAATAATCCCAAAAAGGATTTCAAAGTTAAAACATAACCCAGCAAATCATAGTCTAGTAAATTTTAAGCAAAGAGTAAAATAGTTTCCAATTCAGCCTGAACTTAATGAAATAATACATCAGTTTTTCCCAATTTCCTGACCAGCTGAAATCTCAGTTTTCCTTCCTCCCCTGTTTACAGAAATTATCAGATCGTACATAACAGACTAGTAAATTTCCTGAAACAGCAATAGTCAAACAGTTTTATGCAGCAATAGTTAAATAATTTTTCTCATACAGACCAATAGTCAGACAGTTTTATACAGCAATAGTTAAAACAGTTTCTTTCATACAGAGCAATAGTCAAACAATTTTAGCAAGTCCCCCAGTTTTAACGAGTCTTAAAAAATAGATCAGTTAATTTGAAGGTGGGCCTATCTCAGAACCTTTTGCCAAAGCCAAGCCTCTCTGCAGAAGGTGGGTATAGAGAAATCCCATGTGGCCCCTCCCTACTCTGTTAGAAGAGGAATGGGGAGGGAAAAGGGAAGACAACTAGCACTTAATGCAGAGAATCCTACCCCACCCATCTTTTAGTGAGTAGGGTGTGGGGGCATTTGGAGTATTTAGAAAAGTCAGACCCTAATTGGAGATACTCGACTCCTGAAAAGAAAGTTGGGGGTTGGGCAAGTAGAGAAAGATTGGCATTCCAAATAGAATTCAGGTGTTAATTTAGCCATTCTCTAAAAGGCAACTTGAGGGAGAATCTATTCATATTCTATATCCCTAGGCTTCCTGGACTGAAATGCCAGAGAAGTTGAGGTGAGAAAGAGATCAGCTTGAGGAAACTGAGGCCGTAAAAGAGAACTGTCAGAACAGAGAAAGATTCTGAGAGGCGCCAAATTAAAAATAGTTAAGGAGTGTTTTTTTTTTTGTTTTTTTTTTTTTAAATAGGTTCAATCTCTCTTTTAATTCACACCTGCCTGCCTGCAATCAGGAGATGAGAAGGAAAAAAAGAGAAAAAAATAAAAGATAAAAGAAACTATTCTCACTCTCTTAACAATTAATTTGCCTTGCTTCAGAATTTTGTTCCCCAGCCAAAATTACAAAGATCTCCTATCTGAACTCAAGTCTTGTCAGGACTAGAACTGGAAAGGGAATCTTTTAATTGTTGGCAGGGGGCATAGAATGCAAATCGAGAAAAAATAGGAGAGTTGGCTAGGAGCTAAAAGTCCTGGATCAGGAGAAAAGTCAGGAGTTCTCACCTGCAAGGTTACTGACAGAGAAAGGTGGAGCAGTTTAAATTCTCTATCTAGGCTTTATCTGTCTGACAGCAGGTAAGTATGCCCTGAGGCTTCATGGAAAAGCCCCATAGTGAAAGGCTGCTACAGTGAAAAGCTGTGAGGAGAGGCTCTGCTTTAATGCAGGATGACTAAATCAGGAAACTGAGTGCTGTTTTAAAATGTATGGGACAAGCTAGTTCTCTGTGAAGGGCTGAAATCCTTGGTTCCTTTAAGAGCCAGGTAAAAGCTATGGGAGGGGTGTACAGAGTTGCAGCAAAGTACCTTTTTAAAAGTGAATGGGAAACTTTTCTAGAGATCTTGAAAAGAGTCCCCAAATCTCCTCATTGTACCCCACGAAAGGGACAGGATGGGACCATTTAGATGGCAGGTTGCCAAGCCACATGGGAGAGGTTGGAAAAGAGAGAGGATGGGGGAAGGGAGAGATGTTATCTTACCCAGTGCTTCTCCAGTGGCAAAGGTGAAAGCACACATGGTCGGGTAGAGACACATCTCCAAATTCACCACGATCCAGACTTTTTCTTTCCTCATGGCTACCACTACAGTGGAGTATGAGAGAGTCTCAAACACAGATTTCTCCCCCAGAAGAGTTGTGGAGTTCTGGCCTGAGGGCAGGCTTTCTGGCAAGATAAAGGGATTAGAAATGCCTTGGAAAAGAAGGTCTTTTGTCTCTGGAAGCAGCCTCTAGAGATAGAGAGTGAGACAAAAGGAGGAATTCAAATAGTCTCCATGGGATACTTTTGCTGGAAACCCAAACCTGGTCTGGGTGCAACTATGTTTTAGAGATAAGTGAGACAAGGGTAGGAACACAGAAATCCATCCCAAGAGCTGTTTGAAATGCTAAGGACAAAGATTTTTTCTGAAAGACGTGAAAAGGTTAAGGTTAGTTTTCGGGGTAACAATTTTTGGGGTCCCCATATGCAAGCACCAAATAATGAGAGAAAGGAAAGGGGAAACCCCGTTTGTCGGCACAAAGATCCCATGAGGCGCAGTGCCCCTGTAAATGAATTTACAGGCCCAAAAACCTAGATTGATAAATAAAAGGTTTATTGTAGAAATTTGGAAGTAAAGTTCAGTTAGAAAGACACCAGCCCAAAAGTGGCCCCTGGGAGGGCAGGGTTCCTGCTGGAAGGGTACCATGTTTTTTGGGGAAGGGCTCCTGCAAAGAGAGAGCTCCAGCTTGGCTCTTTTATACCTAAAAGGTGCTTGTGGGCGGTACCCCAAGTTCTGGCAGGCTTTTCAGTTAGCTCAGATCCGTTGAGGGCTGGGGAAAGCCTGAATATCACTGATATTCAAAAGGGTGCTTTTTGACCAGGATTTGTGAATCAAGGTCAGCCATAGAGGTTGGGAAATCAGAAAGGAATCTTTAAGGGACCTCAACCCCTATCAATATGATGTAACCACACAAGATAAAGCTAAAATTCTATTATGTTTCCCAAGCAAAAAACAAACAAAAACCAAAAACAAAACAAAACAAACAAAAAATATAGTTTGTGAAAATGGAGTCCTACAGATTCGCTAAGGGTAAATCACAATTTTAGTGTTTCTTTGTCAAGTCTTTACAGTTTGACAGTACCTGACAACTTCAATTTTGTAGCCTGCCTTGCTTCCAAAGTTTAAGACCCTTTAAATGTTAGCAAGGACAGTTCCTCCCTATGGGAATTAACTTGTTGTCAAATAGAAAGTGGGGGTGAGGGCCTGTTCTGGGCTATTATTAACAGGTAGGCCTTTTAGAACAAATACTAAAAAAAGTTTTAGACAATGGTGCATAAATGACCATCTATGCAGAGTACTAGTAGCATATATGTTAAATGTGTGTATATTTTAAGCAACAAATTAATGTCATTTACTTACAAATAATTATTGCCATAACAATTGACAACAAACTTCTCTAATGTTATCTTTGGCACACAGAACATGGAACACCCAAGGTCATATGCACTAAAAGAAATGTCTGATTTTGACAGGTTAAATGTATTTTGTGCTTTAAATTATGTTTTAGTTTGATGATTCAGTTTTAAACAAGTTGAGTTTAATTCATTAGTGAAAGCAGCTTGTCTGTATTTTTATACTTTACTTAATCTTTCCCCTATTTTATCAAAAGCAAATGATTAAGGAAAGGAATAAAATTAATTCAATTCATTAAGTAGGAAAATAGAGCAGAGGAAGAGTTTTGATTGAAGTAAGAATTTGAACTTAGGGAGTTCAGATTCTCCCTAAGCAATTAAAACGAAGAAATTAAAAATAAATTTTAGGAAGTATGGTAAAGACAATCAATGAAAAACTATTTTAGTTATAATATAACTTCAATCCAGCACTACATGAGAATACTGCCAGAAATTTTTGGAAACTATGAACAGAGATAAAGAAAGGTTCAGAAAAGGCTTAGTTTGTACATAACCTGGATGGACTAGAATAATGAGAAGCAGCCCAATGCCCAGGCTGCCTTATCTAAGTCACAGCAATAACCCATGCCTGATTCAGCATCCAAGTAAATAAATTGTGGAAAATCTATAAGAGGAAACAGGCCTAAATTAATGCCAAGGTAAGCATTCAGAACATGATGTAAGTACAGAAGTAGACAAAGCAATATTACTATCTAGGCAGTTTATGACTGAGTAAAAAATACTAGATCATTGCTCAGATAGCAAATATCAAGGATTAATCCATTCCTAACCTAAAAAAGTAGAAAATCCTAGAAAGACCCTGAGAAGCAAAGTGCTTGGGATTTTCTAGGTGATTTACTACCATAGCCATCAACAATATCTTGCTGGGGCCTTTCCTGGTCATGGGAACAAAGTCTGAACTATGGGCTTTGAAAAGAGTAGATAGAAAAAGGATTAAAGTATAATTTGGACCACCAAGCATCAGAAACAAAGTATAAAGCTTTTTTGCAAAGATCTGGGCCTACTCTTAGCCATCATATCTAAGACCAAGAAGAACCTGTAAAACAAGAGTACGGGAGAGATCATAGTTTGATCTAAGAAGGAATTGATCAATCCAAAATTTAAAATTGGATATGTGAATAAACAGAAGAAAATTTCAAGTATATTAAAAATAGTTCAGAGGAGAGAAACTCAAAAGTTGAGCCTAGAAAAAGAGTTATTTTATAACAACCCAAGTGGTGCCTCCAAAATTCTTGATTTTGGGGGGCAGAGCCAAGATGGTGGAGAAGCTAGGTGGAACTTTCTAAGCTCTCTAATTCCCTTTTGACCAAGTATTAAATTCAGCCTCAAAAACAGCACTTGACGGGTAAAACCCATGAAAATTGGAAGTATAACAATTTACCAGTGGAAGAGAATCTGGAATATCACCAGAAAAGGTTTGACCTGAGGTGGCGGGAGCAGACTGGCACAGAGCAGGGAGAGAAATGAGAGCGCAGCGGCCTCTGCAGTTGGAAGGTTTACACAGAGCTCTCTGATGTAGCCTGACTGCTTTGCTTTGGTGGTGGAGTAGGGGACTGGCAAAGAAGTTGGAGCCTGGGGAAGTGGGTACACTGAGGGCTGCCAAAGCCTGAGAGGCTCTGGCTGTGCCTACCCAGGACCAGAAGTGACCTATTGCAGACCATAACACAGCTCTTGATGGCATTCTGCAGCGAGGGGCTCATGGGGGGCAGTCACACACAGCAGGGGCACAACCCAGGGCAGCCTTTCATCTGTATAGTGAGGGTCTCCCTAGGGGT